>NC_090648.1:16732676-16977676 GCF_040937935.1 Hyperolius riggenbachi
AGCCTGTGGCACTGCTCAGGTGTTATGGAGGTCCAGGATGCTTCGATAGCGGCCTTAAGCTCATCCAGAGTGTTGGGTTTTGCGTCTCTCAACTCTCTCTTCACAATATCCCACAGATTCTCTATGGGGTTCTGTTTAGGAGAGTTGGCAGGCCAATTGAGCACAGTAATACCATGGTCAGTAAACCATTTACCAGTGGTATTGGCACTGTGAGCAGGTGCCAGGTCGTGCTGGAAAATGAAATCTTCATCTCCACAAAGCTTTTCAGCAGATGGAAGCATGAAGTGCTCCAAAATCTCCTGATAGCTAGCTGCATTGACCCTGCCCTTGATAAAACACGGGACCAACACCAGCAGCTGACATGGCACCCCAGACCATCACTGACTGTGGGTACTTGACACTGGACTTCAGGTATTTTGGCATTTCCCTCTCACCAATCTTCCTCCAGACTCTGGCACCCTGATTTCCGAATGACATGTAAAAGTTGCTTTCATCCGAAAAAAGTACTTTGGACCACTGAGCAACAGTCCAGTGCTGCTTCTCTGTAGCCCAGGTCAGGCACTTCTGCCGCTGTTTCTGGTTCAAAAGTGGGTTCATGCTTCCATCTGCTGAAAAGTTTTATGGAGATGAAGATTTCATTTTTCAGCACGACCCGGCACCTGCTCACAGTGCCAAAACCACTGGTAAATGGTTTACTGACCAGGGTATTACTGTGCTCAATTGGCCTGCCAACTCTCCTGACCTGAAACCCATAGAGAATCTGTGGGATATTGTGAAGAGAAAGTTGAGAAACGCAAAACCCAACACTGGATGAGCTTAAGGCCGCTTTTGAAGCATCCTGGGCCTCCATAACACCTGAGCAGTGCCACAGGCTGATTGCCTTCATGCCACGCCACATTGAAGCAGTCATTTCTGCAAAAGGATTCCCGACCAAGTATTGAGTGCATAACTGAACATAATTATTTGAAGGTTGGCTTTTTTTGTTTTAAAAACACTTTTTTTTTATTGGTCGGATGAAATATGCTAATTTTTTGAGATAGGAAATTTGGGTTTTCATGAGCTGTATGCCAAAATCATCAATATTAAAACAATAAAAGGCTTGCACTACTTCAGTTGTGTGTAATGAATCTAAAATATTTGAAAGTCTAATGTTTATCAGTACATTACAGAAAATAATGAACTTTATCACAATATGCTATTTTTTTGAGAAGATGCTGTACAAATCCGGCCCTGCCAACGCTACATGCTGAAGCCAGCCTAGCATGTACCATTGTGATATACCCAAGAGAAAAATGAGCTTGCTTAGGGATTTGTAAGATGTCAAAAGCCAACTCACATACATTGGCTAGGAATCGAACCCCAGGTCAAGTGCTTGGAAGGCAGCTCTCCTCACCACTATACCACCAACACTACATGCTGAAGCCAGCCTAGCATGTACCATTGTGATATACCCGAGAGAAAAATTCTCTCTCTCTCTCTCTCTCTCTCTCTCTCTCTCTCTCTCTCTCTCTCTCTCTCTCTCTCTCTCTCTCTCTCTCTCTCTCTCTCTCTCTCTCTCTCTCTCTCCCTCTCTCTCTCTCTCTCTCTCTCCCTCTCTCTCTCTCTCTTGAACTGAATTTTCAGCTTAAAACCATCAACGGATACCGGTGGAATTTCACAGGCAATTTCGGAATTCCACCGAATTGAAAAAGCAATTCCGTTCCAACCAAACGGAACAGAATGACCAATTTTCACCTAGAATTGCGGGAAATACAATTCCGCGGAAAGCGGTGACCATCCCTACTAGAGAGAGAGCTACAAATCCCTAAGCAAGCTCATTTTTCTCTTGGGTATATCACAATGGTACATGCTAGGCTGGCTTCAGCATGTAGCGTTGATGGTATAGCGGTGAGGAGAGCTGCCTTCCAAGCACTAGACCTGGGTTCGATTCCTGGCCAATGTATGTGAGTTATCTTTAAACATCCTACAAATCCCTAAGCAAGCTCATTTTTCTCTTGGGTATATCACAATGGTACATGCTAGGCTGCCTTCAGCATGTAGTGTTGGTGGTATAGCGGTGAGGAGAGCTGCCTTCCCAGCACTCGACCTGGGTTCGATTCCTAGCCAATGTATGAGTTGGCTTTTGACATCCTACAAATCCCTAAGCAAGCTCATTTTTCTCTTGGATGTATCACAATGGTACATGCTAGGCTGGCTTCAGCATGTAGTGTTGGTGGTGGTATAGTGGTGAGGAGAGCTGCCTTCCAAGCACTGGACCTTGGTTTGATTCCTGGCCAATGTATACAGTATAAGCTGGCTTTTGACATCCTACAAATCCCTGGAAGAGAAGACAAGAGAGGAGGAGGGGAAAGGAAGAAAGATTGGGTGGTTTAAGAAGTCTCTGGAGCTAAAATTCCTATTTTCCTGCAGAAATTCGTTTGGTGTTAAAATAATACCGTTGCGGTGGAACAGAATCACCAAGTTCTGTCCGGAATTGCGGAAAACGGAATTCCGCTGAACTTTTTGAGCATCCCTAGTGTGGAGTGGTCCTGGGGCTGCCGCGGCGTTCACGCCAATGAGCATGGAGCAGTCTGCAAGAGGTTAAAGAAATATTGAAAGTTTTGGTCAATTAGCCTTCAAGAGGAAAGTCATACTTGTATCCTTTATGTCTTTTACAGATGGTGCCAAAAGTGACTAAGGTGTGAGATGGAAAGATTGATGCTTTCAGCGTAATAATGGAAACAAGTGCCCATCTTATGATACTACTGTGAGGTGGAAAAGGGATTTCCAAAGTGTTCACTGGTCATGTCTCTCACAGACAAGCCAAGACCTGGAAGACCATCATAAATGGATGATGCAGCCACAGTGAAGAACGTTTGACTAATTCTGGAAGACAGACAGACAACCATCCGAATGATCATGAATGAAACTGGCCTCAGGAAGTATATGGAAAGTTATTCATGATAAATTGCGCATGTCTAAGGTATCTGCACGCTGGGTTCCACGTTTGCTAACCTCTTTCCAGAAACAAACACGACATGACCTTTCAAGATCTTGACACAGTTGGAACAGGATGAAGAAGATTTATTTTGGCCAGGCACTATTACCCTTCAAACGCAGGAACTATATCACACCGGGAGCCTCAATCTTTTCAATCTTACACTTTGGTCACTTCTGGCACAACCTGTAAAAGAGATAAAGGATACAATGAGCTGATTTTCCCAACATCATGCACTGAGGGACCATTGATGACACTGACAAAATGTCATCCATATTCCTTAATAACTTCCGGGTGATGATTAAAACTCTACAATACTCCCCTGTGTATATGTTTAGAGATGGTCTGAATGGTTCGCATGCAAACTTATTGTGAACCACAAACTTTATGCGAGTTCGACCCGCCCCCTATACTACATCATTGGGCTAAACTTTGACCCTCTACATCCCAGTCAGCAGACACATGGAAGCCAATCAGGCTGCACTCCCTCCTGGAGCCCCCCCTCCCCTCCTAATAAAAGGCTGCTGACTTGGCCATGTTCTCACTCTGTGTGCTGCTGTATTAGTGAGAGAAGGGAGAGAGTTGCTGCAGAGATTAGGAAAAGCTTAGTTAGGCTCTTGAGAGGCTTCTTAGCTTGCTCCTTGCTGATACTTATTGCTAGGAAGCACCCCAAAACAGGTCTTTTTTTTTTTTTTTTTTCTTGATTAGCTCAGAGCCTAGCCACAGTTTATGAAGGCCCAACCATATTGATAGGCTTCATCACCACGCTCTTGGTGTTGGGCATAAAGTCTCATCATATTTGCTAATCAGAATTTGCCAATCAAATTTAATTATTTCATAAAATTAAATAAAGAAGGGGAGAAAAGAAACAGACCAAAGATGAAGAAAAGTACCTGTTAGCTTGCTCCTTGCTGGTATTTGTTGCTAAAAAGCACCCCAAAACAGCTCTTTTGAGAACTAATGTTCTTGTGATTTTTTTTTTTTTGTGTGTGTGGCCAACTGATACTTGCATATACAGCCCTGTCTGTCACAGGGTAGCTAATTGCTATACTGTGCCAGGCCCAGCACATTCAGTGCCTACCTATTAACTGCACCTGTGTGTGTGTGACAGCTGCCCATTTGTAATACCAGCCCATGCATACCTGTTCATGTTCACTGCACCTGTGTGACAGCACGCAGTTTTATATACCAGTCACTGCATACCTGTTCACTGCACCTGTGTTACAGCTGCACATTGTATTGTAATAACAGTCACTGCATACCTGTTCACTGCATCTGTGTTACAGCTGAACATTCTATTGTAAGAACAGTCACTGCATACCTGTTCACTGCACATTGTATTAGTCAAGTCAGTGCATAACTTCCATTTCATCTCCCCCCCCCCCCCCCAATATGGACAAAACAGGCAGAGGCAGGCCCCCCGGCCGGCAGGTCTGTTCGAGGTCGTGCTGTTGTGATTTCTTGCGGCCCTGGACCAAAGTACAGTGTTCAGAAGGCACGTATCTTTCACTGCGGTGTGGGGCTTTGCTTTTGTGTGCTGCTTTTCCTCAGGTGGTCATCCCATTGCAGTTTGTGCTTTGTCATCATGTGCCTTCGTAAAGCAGTTGTCCCTACGCGGGTCTTGGTCTTTCCATGGCTCAATTTTTGGTGGCAGAGAGTACAGATGGCATTGCTCTCATCTGAGACAGACACACAAAAAAATTTCCACACCGCTGAGCCCTAGGATGATGGCACTTTGGTGGCTGCTGACTGAGTGTTAAGTGGGGTACCAGAATATGAATAGGAGGAGGAAGATATATCACGGTTCCGTGCGGAAGCTGAGGAGGATGAGGTGTTCTGTGTTAAACAGTCAACTACGTCCTGACAATCTTGGGGGTTGATGGCACATGCCATCTGAATACTGTACTTTGGTCCAGGGCCGCATGAAATCACAACAGCACAACATCGAACAGACCTGCCGGGTGGCCTGCCTCTGGCTCTGCCTCTGCCTGTTGTTTTGTCCATATTGGGGGGATGAAGTGAAAGGTATGCACTGACTTGACTAATGCAATATGCAGTCACACAGGTGCAGTGAAAGGTATGCAGTGACTGCTGGTATAACAATGTGCAGTCACACAGGTGCAGTGAAAGGTATGCAGTGACTGGTATTACAATACAATGTGCAGCTGTCACACACACACACAGATGCAGTGAAAAGGTATGCAGTGACTGGTATATAAAACTGCATGCTGTCACACAGGTGCAGTGAAAGGTATGCAGTGACTGGTATTACAATACAATGTGCAGCTGTCACACACACAGGTGTAGTGAAAGGTATGCAGTGACTGGTATTACAATACAATGTGCAACTGTCACATACAGGTGCAGTGAAAAGGTAGGCGCTGAATGTACTGGGCCTGGCACAGTATAGCAATTAGCAAGGGATAGCTGCGACAGACAGGGCTGTATATGCAAGTGTCAGTGAGCCACACACACAAAAAAAAAAACGCATCTCAAGAACATTAATTCTCAAAAGAGCTGTTTTGGGGTGCTTTTTAGCAACAAATACCAGCAAGGAGCAAGCTAACAGACCTCCTAACTATCTCTTTCCCTATCTCTCCAATGTCTCTCCCTAATCTCTCACTAATACAGCAGCAGAGAGTGAGAAAATGGGGAGGGGGGTCTCACAGGAGGGAGTGCAGCCTGATTGGCTGCCATGTGTCTGCTGACTGTGATGTAGAGGGTCAAAGTTTAGCCCAATGATGTAGTATAGAAGGCGGGTTGAACTCGCATAAAGTTCATGGTTGATTGCGATGTTTGCGCAAATAAGTTCACATGCGAACCGTTCAGGCCATCTCTTGTCTTTGATTGGTCTTATTCTCTGCCCCTCCTTTTAAATTTGCATGTTAGTAGAATCAATCTGTTTAGCATTATTCATTGCTAGTACACATCCAACAGCAGCACCAACCAGAGCTGTGGAGTTGGTACAAATATCATCCAACTCCGACTCCTCAGTTTATGAAGCCATAGACTCCGACTCCAGGTAGGTACCCAAAAATTGCTTTGTTTGCTCCACAGCCCACCAGTGATACATATTTATACAGTTTCTAAATGTACCAATCAGCTGCTATTACATTGCGTTGATCCATTTCGAAGTATAAAACTAAGAATCTCTTTTGCCATCACTAATTTTCCATAATCAAATGTTAACATCATTGTTTCCTCTGCAACTTTGCCTCCTTTCTCGTCTTTCCTTCCCCCCCTATCCCACCCACCACCATCATGTCACCTCAGTGACTTCAGTATTCCCATGGATGTGACCAACATCCTCACTGCCACTTAGCTACTCCATCACCAACACCCTCAGCCTCTACCAACACACAACACCAATGTCATCAGTGCCAGGTATCTGTGCTCTCTTTCTCCTGACGATTGCTGATCCAGTTAAAGGGAACCTGTCTCAGGTTTCATACCTAAAGCAGTATGTCTCAGGTTCCATACTTACCTGGGGCTTCCATAAGCCCACGTGTTCCCTCGCTGTCTCCCCAGGTCCTTCCTGTCCCCCACTGCATGGCCCGGTAGCCTGGCCACCATATCGCCCAACATTTTGACATCAGAAAGAGGGATACTTAAGACACACCTCTAACCACGCCCATGACATACCCCTAATCACACATACTATAAAGATTCCATAAGAATATGTTGTTTTACAATTTAATTTCTATCCTGGTTCATTTTCCTTCATATTAACATTTTGAAAATAAGAAATACTGTATATATACTTGAATACAAGTCAACCTCGTGTATAAGTCGACTCCAATATTCAACCCTCTTAAATGAGTTATCAGGCAAATATTTAAAAAAAAACTTTACTCACCTGGGGCTTTCTCCAGCCCCTAGCAGCCAACTGTCCCACACTGTCACCTCCGCTCCCCGCCGCTGTCCCAGTCTCCATGCTCTGTGTGGAAGCCGAGTCTGCACTGCGCATGCGCGAACCACCACTGTCAATCAAGCCCACGTTGTACGGGGCTTACTGCGCAGGCGCAGAACTACTTCACCTGTGCAGTAATCCGCGTGCAACGTGGGATTGATTGACAGCGGCGGTTCATGCATGCGCAGTGCAGATGACCTCAGGGTTGGTTTCCACACGGAGACCGGGACAGCGGCGGGGAACGGAGGTGACAGCCTGGTACAGTCAGCTGCTAGATGCTGGAGAAAGCTTCAGGTGAGTAAAGCTTTTTTTTATATTTGCCTGATAACTCCTTTAAGCTGAAATTATTTATTGACTCAAGTATAAGTCTACCCAGTAAAGTCTATGGCTGCACTTGGAAATTGGGATTGGGGAGTCTGGGGACAAGGAGGGGTTAATGACTGCAATGCATACAGTATTGCAGCCATTATCATTTCCTGTCCCTTAAGTACAGCCAATACCTCCTTCAGGCACCTAAGTGCAGCAATTATTTACTCCCTTTTATGCAGCCCAGTATATCTCCCAGTATATCTCCCAGTATATCTCGCACAGGGTAAGTTGCAAATGGGAATGTCACCATTAGTACACACATAACTCAGTGTCGCCCATGACTCGTGTAGAAGTCGACCCCTATACTTTTATGAAGTGAATCAGACCTAAATGTCTAGACTTATACTCGAGTATATACAGTATATTAATTTAATGGATGGGAATGGAGTTTAGAGTCCATTAAACACATTTTCAGTAGAAAAATAAATATACTTACATAGATTTGTGCATCAGTCCTGAAAGAGGGACAAATGGGGAAGAAAGAGGGACTGGGGTTCCAAAGAGGGACTCCATGGCTCCCAACTGTCCCTCTTTTGGAGGGACAGTCCGTCCCTAAAAAAGAGGGACAGTTGGGAGCTATGGAGTTACGCATGTTACCAACCATTGTACCAGGTTACTTGCTAATACCACCATCATGTCACTCCACTAATGGATATTAGTTCATATTTTTGGACACAGTGGATGACAATAGTCATAATCAGACGTACTGAACATTATTCAAATAAATGCTATGTCGGAACATGCAAATTCAGTTATATAACTGCTTATTTACTGCTTGAATTAACTAAATTAGGAGAAACATGATTCAAATGCGATACAAACCTCGGGAATTCCAGCACCTCACTGACTCAAATATTTCATGTTTTCAGAAAATATTTTTTATGCACCGAGTTTTTCATCCCTGGAAAACCACTGTGTGCCAGAAGTTCTGTGTGACTTTTACGGAAGTTACAGTGCAAGTTTCTACACTACGTGGATTGCCCGCACCTGTTGTGATACTGACTTCTGCACTCCAGAAATACCTCAAGGCAAGTCAAGTAGAGTAACTATTGTGGTTTTTCTTCTAATGATTAGACCTATAGATTGGACCCTCACCCCATCCCACCCTCCCAAAAATAAATAATAATAATAATAATTAAATAATAATACTGCTACACAATGTACATGAAGTTGCAGCTACAATGCTAGGGTTTTATGTAATGGAGCATAATAAATATCTATCATCTGCTCCTTCACAGATGGTAAAACAATTTAAATCTAACCTCCGATGTGAAACAAGCAGAGATGGATTAGGATGTAATAGGGCCCTAGGCAAGGTAGTACATTTGGGCCCTCCTTTTGGTCTTTTTTAGTAAGCTGAAGTGGAGAGAGGTCAAAGGAAGTAGCAGACGGGCCCTTGACAACTACCAGGCCCTAAGTACCTCCCCAGGTTGCCTATTGGATGATTCTGCTCTGAAAACAATACACAGTTTCCACGTTATCTTTATTTCTTAAAGGGAACCTTAATGAAAATCTGTAAAAAAAACACCTTGGGGACACCTGAGGCAAACTTGTGAGGATGCCGCCCTCCTCCCCCCCCCCCCCCCCCGGTAGTATAATTGCCCCCAAGTATAGGTAGCCTGGAGGGGGTAGAGTTGGGCCGAACCTCCGATTTTAGGTTCGCGAACCGGGTTCGCGAACTTCCGCGGAAGGTTCGGTTTGCGTCAAAGTTCGCGAACCGCAATAGACTTCAATGGGGATGCGAACTTTGGAAAAAAAAAATTATGCTGGCCACAAAGTTGATGGAAAAGATGTTTCAAGGGGTCTAACACCTGGAGGGGGGCATGGCGGAGTGGGATACACGCCAAAAGTCCCCGGGAAAAATCTGGATTTGACGCAAAGCAGCTTTTTAAGGGCACACCTAATTGAGTGAAATACACATCACTGCTGGAGGACTCGCCCACCCTCCCTCCTCCAAGCAAGGTCCTTTATACCATTTGACTCAGTTGTCTGCCTACACTAATTAGTTATGGGACAGCTGCTACACACTCTGCTAGGGAGATTTTAATTGCTCTCCTCCCTCCACCCTCCACCCTCCTCCCTCCACCCTCCACCCTCCTCCCTCCACCCTCCTCCCTCCTCCCTCCACCCTCCACCCTCCTCCCTCCTCCCTCCTCCCTCCACCCTCCACCCTCCACCAGGGCTGTATTTAGGGTTCGGGCTCCCCTAGGCACCTCAGACCTATGACGCCCCCCCCCCCCCCCAATGAAAGAACAACGGCGGTCCGCGAAGCGCGCTGCGACCCAAAATGGGCGTGTCCACAAAATGCAGTGGGCGTGTCCAATGACAATTTGCTAGTAAGAGTGTAAGTAGAAAAAAAAAATGTCCTACTAAGAGTGCAAACCAAAGTCAGTAGGCCCTTGCTTCCTCCCCGAATATGAGTAAAGTGACCCTAAGCAAACAAGTAGTAAATGTTTCCACCATAAAAACACATTAGCCAGTGTTCTCTCCCACAAAATAGTGGTGGGTATTAGATTGTGAGCTCCTCTGAGAAAAGTCAGTAACATGACTATGTTCTCTGCAAAGTGCTGCAGATGATGTCAGTGCTATATAAATACATAATAATATGGTAGGAGATTAGACTATGACTATGGTAGGATTAGATAGTGAGCTCTTCTGAGGGCAGTCAGTGCCATGACTATGTACTCTGTAATGTGCTGCAGAAGATGTCAGTGCTATATAAATACATAATAATAATATGGTAGAACATTAGCCTATGACTGTGGTAGGATTAGAGTGTGAGCTCCCGTGAGGACAGTCACTGACATTACTATGTGCTCTGTAATGTGCTGCAGAAGATGCCAGTGCTATATAAATACATAATAATAATATGGTAGAACATTAGACTATGAATGTGGTAGGATTAGAGTGTGAGCTCCTCTGAGGACAGTCAGCGACGTAACTATGTACTCTGTAATGTGCTGCAGAAGGTGTCAGTGCTATATAGATACATAATAAAAATATGGTAGGACATTAGACTATGACTATGGTAGGATTAGAGTGTGAGCTCCTCTGAGGACAGTCAGTGACATGACTATGTACTTAGTAGTGTGCTGCAGGAGATGTCAGTGCTATATAAATATAATATGGTAGGACATTAGACTATGACTATGGTAGGATTAGAGTGTGAGCTCCTCTGAGGACAGTCAGTGACATGACTATGTACTCTGTAATGTGCTGCAGAAGATGTCAGTGCTATATAAATATATAATAATATGGTAGGACATTAGACTATGACTATGGTAGGATTAGAGTGTGAGCTCCTCTGAGGACAGTCAGTGACATGACTATGTACTCTGTAATGTGCTGCAGAAGATGTCAGTGCTATATAAATATATAATAATATGGTAGGACATTAGACTATGACTATGGTAGGATTAGAGTGTGAGCTCCTCTGAGGGCAGTCAGTGACATGACTATCTACTCTGTAATGTGCTGCAGAAGATGTCAGTGCTGTATAAATACATAATAATAATATGGTAGGACATTACACTATAACTATGGTAGGGTTAGAGTGTGAGCTCATCTGAGGACAGTCAGTGACATGACTATGTACTCCGTACAGTGCTGCAGAAGATGTCAGTGCTATATAAATACATAATAATATGGTAGGACATTACACTATGACTATGGTAGGATTAGAGTGTGAGCTCCTCTGAGGACAGTCAGTGACATGACTATAAAAACAAGGAACACCAAGAGCCCCAATAGTGTAATATGTACTGGTAAATGGTTACTAGATAGAGTAAATATTAATACTCACAAACCAGGGTTACCATTAGGCAACCACTGTAAAGGCAGGTGGGGAGATTTTCCTGACCCCACTCAGGAATAAGAAGTCGCTCTCTGTAGATGAGAAAAAGGGGGTTCAACCCTCCACCCAGGGTGGACTCAATATTATGCAGGAGAACAGAGGCGCCAAAAGGATAAAAGGAAGCTAAATGAGCTTAAAAACCAAATTCTTGGTAAATAGAGGAGGTAGTGGTGGACTTACCTCCTCCAAGTAGACACACAACGACTGTAGTAAAGACAGTCAATATATTTTATTTATGAACTCCAAATATGCAACGCGTTTCGCAGGTTTGATCCCGCTTCATCAGGCAATAACAACGGAGCAATAACAACGGAGCAATAGCATATGTGGTCAGTAGAAGAGCCTGGCTCTTCTACTGACCACATATGCTATTGCTCCGTTGTTATTGCCTGATGAAGCGGGATCAAACCTGCGAAACGCGTTGCATATTTGGAGTTCATAAATAAAATATATTGACTGTCTTTACTACAGTCGTTGTGTGTCTACTTGGAGGAGGTAAGTCCACCACTACCTCCTCTATTTACCAAGAATTTGGTTTTTAAGCTCATTTAGCTTCCTTTTATCCTTTTGGCGCCTCTGTTCTCCTGCATAATAGTGACATGACTATGTACTCTGTAATGTGCTGCAGGAGATGTCAGTGCTATATAAATACATAATAATAATATGGTAGGACATTAGACTATGGCTATGGTAGGATTAGAGTGTGAGCTCCTCTGAGGACAGTCAGTGACATGACTATGTACTCTGTAATGTGCTGCAGAAGATGTCAGTGCTATATAAATACATAATAATAATATGGTAGGACATTAGACTATGACTATGGTAGGATTAGAGTGTGAGCTCCTCTGAGGACAGTCAGTGACATGACTATGCACTCTGTAATGTGCTGCAGAAGATGTCAGTGCTATATAAATACATAATAATAATATGGTAGGACATTAGTCTATGACTATGGTAGGGTTAGAGTGTGAGCTCCTCTGAGGACAGTCAGTGACATGACTATGTACTCTGTAATGTGCTGCAGGAGATGTCAGTGCTATATAAATACATAATAATAATATGGTAGGACATTAGACTATGACTATGGTAGGATTAGAGTGTGAGCTCATCTGAGGACAGTCAGTGACATGACTATGTACTCCGTACAGTGCTGCAGAAGATGTCAGTGCTATATAAATACATAATAATATGGTAGGACATTACACTATGACTATGGTAGGATTAGATTGTGAGCTCCTCTGAGGACAGTCAGTGACATGACTATGTACTCTGTAATGTGATGCAGAAGATGTCAGTGCTATATAAATACATAATAATAATATGGTAGGAAATTGGACTATGACTATGGTAGGATTAGATTGTGAGCCTCTCTGACGACAGAGACATAATAACAGTACTATGAAATAAATGCTTTATATAATCCTCGAGAGCCTGAGCTTCAAGGGAACCTTAACTGTGAAACAAAAAAAAGTTTCACTTACCTGGGGCTTTCCCAAGCCCCCTGCAGCCGTCCTGTGGCCGCGCCGGTGTTTGAGTGTCCTCCAGTCCCCCGCCGCGGCTTAGTTTCATTTTCGGCCGACTGCCAGTCGCCCCCCGGCATCGTGTCCTTTTTTTTCACCTTCCCCGCCGTGAAGCGCATCATGCACAGGTGCAAGCGTACTTAGCCTGCACATGACGCGCTTAACGGCGGGGAAGGCGAAGAATAGGACGCGTTGCCGGGGGCCGACTAGCAGTCGGCCGAAAATGAAAGTAAGCCGCGGCGGGGGACGGGAGGACATTTGAGGACCGGCGCGGGAACAGGACGGCTGCAGGGGGCTTGGGAAAGCCCCAGGTAAGTGAAACTTTTTTTTGTTTCACAGTTAAGGTTCCCTTGAAGCTCAGGTTCAGAAATAGATACTTAGCCAAAGAGAGCAAAGCCTCAGGATCCTATTGAGTTTTTGAGGCTTCCCTCAGTGTCATCTGCTCTCCCACTACCCAGTGCAGACTCCCTCCACATCGGGGCTGCGCTAATCTTGTGACGAGCACGGCTATGCGTGTGCAGCTTCAGCTTACTGCACATGCGTGACGGCTGTGCTGATGCCAGAAGAGCGCAGCTGCGCTTGGCAAGGGGGACCCGCAGAACGCAGAGGGAAGCCTCAATAGGATCCTGAGGCTTCCCGCTCTTTAGCTAAGCATCTTTCTGTACCCGAGCTTCAGCTCAGGTACAAAAACAGGACAATAAATACATTATTTAATGAGATACAGGAAAGTAAGAATGAGAAGTGAAAGACAGAGCAGACTGGGAGAGAAGGCGGATAGATAGAGGGACAGTAGGAGATGGCAGAGAAGGGAGGAGAGCGGGAAGAGATGGAACATATGGAGCCAAAATTTAGCAGGACAATCACAGGTAATTCAGACACAGGAATGTATCAGCCAGCTATCACTAGTATAGTGCGTGTACCTTTTATGATGCTTCTCTGCTCCTGTCATTATACAGCTGCCATTACTGTCACCAGCAGGCTGATCTCTCCCCACCTCCTGCTCCCCATGCAGATCTGTCCCCAGCCAAGGCAGCCCTGTAACTTCACTGATGCCTGGCTCTTTCAAATTCCCCGGGATTGAGAGGGGGTGGGCACACAATCAGCCATAGAGCAGGCAGCTCTCTGGTGCACCTAGTGTGCTACATCCTTCCCCCTGGGCTTGTGTTCGTTGTCTTCTCCCTTCCTGGCTGCCCTCCTACGATGTGGGGGGCGGGGCTTCTCTCTGCAGTCGGGCTGTCTGTCTTATTCTCCCCGTGTTGCTGCTTGGCACTGGCGGCGAGGAGAGCAGCCGAAAGATGATAAACACGGCGCTCCCATGGCATAAAGGGCCATGCAAAGGAAGCATAACTTACATACAAAAGTGCACACAAATGCACATTTAAACTGCCTGTCTGTGTCCCCAAAGGTGGCCTGCCCCTCGCAGCTAATTGGCCGGTGGTGTGCTCATGCTCACTCGCAGGCTCAGCCCAGCCTGTTGTCGGGACTAAACCACCGCTAGGTATGGCTGGGGTGGGCGGGTGCCAGTTGCAGCTACCATAACCCGTATCAGACTCAACCCCCCCCCCTCCCCCCCTCCTTCACCAACAAGAAAAAAAAACGAGGTCCACTGTCTCCAGAGGAAAAAAAAAAAAATGTAAACATTAAATAACACCCAATATTTTGCCGCCCCCCCTGAGGACCCGCCCATGGCACCGGCCCACGGGTGACTCTTAAGAGATACGGCCCTGCCCTCCACCCTCCTCCCTCCACCCTCCTCCCTCCACCCTCCACCCTCCTCCCTCCACCCTCCACCCTCCTCCCTCCACCCTCCTCCCATCACACCCTGAAACAAGCATGCAGCTAATCCAGTCTGACTTCAGTCAGAGCACCTGATCTGCATGCTTGTTCAGGGGCTGTGGCTAAAAGTATTAGAGCCACAGGATCAGCAGGCGATTCAGGCAACTGGTATTATTTTAAAAGGAAAAATCCATTTCCTTCTCTGTTTAGGTTCCCTTTAAGGATTTCTAGCATAAAAGCCAACTCACATTGGCTGGGATTTGAACCTGGGTCTCACTGTGTGGTGGACAAGCACACTAACCACTGTACCATATGAAGCTGGCCTAGAATTTACCATTTATGCTCAATACAAGAGAAAAAGTAGACAAGACAAATAACATTTATATCACACTTTTCTCCTGGTGGACTCAAAGCACCAGAGCTGCAGCCACTAGGGCATGCTCTATAGGCAGTAGCAGTGTTAGGAAGACTTGCCTAAGGTCTCCTACTGAATAGGTGCTGGCTTACTGAACAGACAGAGCTGAGATTTGAACTCTGGTCTACTTTGTCAGAGGCAGCGCCCTTATCCATTACACCATGCAGCCAATGCGTACAGATATTTGGCCAGACATGGCCTTCTCTTTTGTGTTCAACAGTTGTCAAGAGAAAAATTAGACAAGATAGCAGTGTTAGGAAGACTTGCCTAAGGTCTCCTACTGAATAGGTGCTGGCTTACTGAACAGACAGAGCTGAGATTTGAACTCTGGTGTCCTTTGTCAGAGGCAGCGCCCTTATCCATTACACCATGCAGCCACTGCTTACAGATATTTAGCCAGACATGGCCTTCTCTTTTGTGTTCAACAGTTGTCAAGAGAAAAATTAGACAAGATAGCAGTGTTAGGAAGACTTGCCTAAGGTCTTCTACTGAATAGGTGCTGGCTTACTGAACAGACAGTTGGTATAGTGGTTAGTGTGCTTGCCCACCATATAGTGAGACCCAGGTTCAAATCCCAGCCAATGTGAGTTGGCTTTTATACTACAAATCCTTAAAGGGAACCTAAACGGAGAAGGATATGGATTTTTCCTTTTAAAATAATACCAGTTGCCTGAATCGCCTGCTGATCCTGTGTCTCTAATACTTTTAGCCACAGCCCCTGAACAAGCATGCAGATCAGGTGCTCTGACTGAAGTCAGACTGGATTAGCTGCATGCTTGTTTCAGGGTGTGATTCAGCCACTATTGCAGTCACAAAGATCAGCTGGACTGCCAGGCAACTGGTATTGTTTACAGGAAACAGCCATATCACTCTCAGTTAAGGTTCCCTTTAAAGGAGAACTGTAGTGAAAGGTATATGGAGGCTACCATATTGATTTCCTTTTAAGCAATACCAGTTACCTGGCTATCCTGCAGATCCTCTGCCTCCAATACTTTTAGCCCTAGACCCTGAACAAGCATGCAGCAGATCTGGTGTTTGACATTTTTGTAAGATCTGACAAGATTAGCTGCATGCTTGTTTCTGGTGTGATTCACACTACTGCAGCCAAATAGATCAGCAGGGCTGCCAGGCAACTGGTATAGCTTAAAAGGAAATCAATATGGCAGCCTCCATATACCTCTCACTACAGTTCTCCTTTAAGCAACCTAATGGTTCTATTGCATTCAGCATAAATTGTAAATTTTAGGCTAGCTTCACTTACTACTGTAGTGGTACAGTGGTTAGGGTGACTTGCCCACCACACAGTGAGATCTGGGTTTGATTCCCAGCTATGGTATGATGTAGACTGGTTTTTAAAATAGTATAATTTCCTGGCAGAAGAGACCCTCCTCCCTCCGGTAGGAGGGAGGAGAGCAATTAAGATCTCCCTAGCAGAGTGTGTACCAGCTGTCCCATAATTAATTAGTGTAGGCAGACAACTGAGACAAATGGTATAAAGGACCTAGCTTGAAGGGAGGGTGGGTGAGTTCTCTAGCACTGAGAGCAGTGTGTTTGACAATAACATGTCTGCTGACAGTGATATGGAGGGTCAAAATTTTGCTTAATGGGGCGAATCGAACTTCCGCAAAAGTTCGCCTGATGCAGGCGAACGCGAACCCCCAAAGTTCGCCTGGAACCGTTCGCAGGCGAACCGTTCGGCCCAACTCTATTTTTCATCAGTGTTCAGTTGTCGGGCCAGAACATCCCCATCTTCCCAGACTGTTTCATTCTACTGTAGTTGTAGAGGTACTGGGTGACGGCTTTCTTCTGTTCTAGCAGGCGGGAGAACATGAGCAGGGTCGAATTCCAGCGAGTCGGGCTATCGCAAATCAGGCGTCTCACCGACAAGTTGTTTTTCCGCTGAATTTCCGCAAAGCGTGCCATGGCTGTGTAAGACCGCCTCAAATGCCCACAGAACTTCCTGGCCTGCTTCAGGACATCCGCCAAGCCAGGGTACTTTGACACAAATCTTTGAACAACTAGATTCATGACATGTGCCATGCAGGGTATGTGTGTCAGCTTCCCCATATGCAAAGCGGCAAGCAGATTGCTGCCGTTGTCGCACACCACGTTGCCTATCTCCAGGTGGTGCGGGGTCAGCCACTCATCCACCTGTTTCTTAAGAGCAGCCAGGAGAGCTGCTCCAGTGTGACTCTCCGCTTTGAGACAAGACATGTCTAAGATGGCGTGACACCGTCGTACCTGGCATGCAGCATAGGCCCTGCGGAGCTGGGGCTGTGTAGCTGGAGAGGAGAACTGCCACTCAGCCAAGGAGGAGGAGGACAGCAAAGAGCATGTAGCAGGAGGAGAGGAGGTGGCAGGAGGCCTGCCTGCAAGCCGTGGAGGTGTCACAATTTGGTCCGCTGCGCCCTGCTTGCCATCGTTCACCACCAGGTTGACCCAATGGGCTGTGTACGTAATGTAGCGGCCCTGCCCGTGCTTGGCAGACCAGGCATCCGTGGTCAGGTGTACCCTTGACCCAACGCTCATCGCAAGAGATGACACCACTTGCCTCTCAACTTCACGGTGCAGTTGGGGTATGGCCTTTCTAGAAAAATAAGTGCGGCCTGGCATCTTCCACTGCGGTGTTCCAATGGCCACAAATTTACGGAAGGCCTCAGAGTCCACCAGCCGGTATGGTAACAGCTGGCGAGCTAACAGTTCCGCCACGCCAGCTGTCAGACGCCGGGCAAGGGGGTGACTGGCCGAAATTGGCTTCTTCCGCTCAAACATTTCCTTCACGGACACCTGACTGCTGCTGTGAGCAGAGGAGCAGGAAGCGCTCAAGGGCAGAGGCGGAGTGGAGGAGGGTGCCTGTGAAGGTGCAAGGGAGAAAGCGGCATAAGCAGATGATGCACCTGAAGGAGGAAGAGGAGAAAGAGGGTGACTTTTCTTTTGTGTGCTGCTGCTGCTTTTGCTCAGGTGGCCATCCCATTGCTGTTTGTGCCTTTTCTCCAGGTGCCTTCGTAAGGCACTTGTCCCTACGTGAGTGTTGGCCTTTCCACGGCTCAATTTTTGTTGGCAGAGCGAACAGATGGCTTTGCTCCGATCTGAGGCACACACATAAAAAAATGTCCACACCGCTGAGCCACCCTGGGATGTGGGCACTATGGGGACCTCAGCAGCTGATGCTGAAGGGCAAGTTGGCTGGCTGTACATAGGTGGCGATACATGGTGCCGGACACTGCCACCAGATGTTTCTGACGAAGAGCTGCCCCAGCTTCTTTCAGCAACTTCTCTCCTCCTACTACTCTCTGACTCCCCCTCTGAACTGTCCCCCTCTTCATCTCCTCTATTGGGAACATACAGAGGATCCGTATCATCGTCATCATCGTAATCATCCTGCCCAGCTTCGCTTGCCTCAGAAAAATCCAAACATGCAACATCAGTAAGTCCTTCATCCTCCTTACACGTTACATCCATAGTGTTGCCGCGTAACTCAGACATATGAGCTGGTGAAAATTCATCTGGCTGTAACAACAATGGCTGTGCATCAGTGATTTCACCACTAAATAATTCTTGTGAAGTGTCAAATGCAGCGGAAGTGGTGCTAGTAGTAGCGCTGGTGGCTGAGCAAGATGAGGTGTTCTGTGTCGCTAAATACTCAACCACGTCCTGACAATCTTGGGAGGTGATGGGACGTGCCTTCTTCCGAGCACTGTACTGTGGGCCAGGTCCACACGAAATTACATTTACACGACCTCGCGCAGACCTACCGGGTGGCCTTCCTCTGGCTCTGGCACTACCTCTTCCTCTACCTGTTTTGTCCATATCGGGTATGCACGGAGTGGTATATCACACTGCGTGCACTCACAGAGGTAGGTGGGTTCACTTAACTGCACAGGTATGCGCACTGATGCGGTGGGTTCACTGAACAGAACAGGTATACAGTGGCGGGTTCACTGAACAGAACAGGTATGCAGTGGCAGGTTCACTGAACAGAACAGGTATGCAGTGGCGGGTTCACTGAACAGAACAGGTATACAGTGGCGGGTTCACTGAACAAAACAGGTATACAGTGGCAGGTTCACTGAACAGAACAGGTATACAGTGGCAGGTTCACTGAACAGGTATACAGTGGCAGGTTCACTGAACAGAACAGGTATACAGTGGTGGGTTCACTGAACACAACAGGTATGCAGTGGCGGGTTCACTGAACAGAACAGGTATACAGTGGCGGGTTCACTGAACAGAATAGGTATGCAGTGGCAGGTTCACTGAACAGGTATACAGTGGCGGGTTCACTGAACAGAACAGGTATACAGTGGCGGGTTCACTGAACAGAACAGGTATACAGTGGCGGGTTCACAGAACAGGTATACAGTGGCAGGTTCACTGAACAGAACAGGTATACATTGGCGGGTTCACTGAACACAACAGGTATGCAGTGGCGGGTTCACTGAACAGGTATACAGTGGCAGGTTCACTGAACAGAACAGGTATACAGTGGTGGGTTCACTGAACACAACAGGTATGCAGTGGCGGGTTCACTGAACAGAACAGGTATGCAGTGGCGGGTTCACTGAACAGAAAAGGTATACAGTGGCAGGTTCACTGAACAGAACAGGTATACAGTGGCGGGTTCACTGAACACAACATGTATGCAGTGGCGGGTTCACTGAACAGGTATACAGTGGCAGGTTCACTGAACAGAACAGGTATACAGTGGCGGGTTCACTGAACAGAACAGGTATGCAGTGGCAGGTTCACTGAACAGAACAGGTATGCAGTGGTGGGTTCACTGAACAGAACAGGTATACAGTGGGGGGTTCACTGAACAGAACAGGTATACAGTGGCGGGTTCACTGAACAGAACAGGTATACAGTGGCAGGTTCACTGAACAGGTATACAGTGGCGGGTTCACTGAACAGAACAGGTATGCAGTGGCAGGTTCACTGAACAGAACAGGTATGCAGTGGCGGGTTCACTGAACAGAATAGGTATACAGTGGCGGGTTCACTGAACAGAACAGGTATACAGTGGCGGGTTCACTGAACAGAACAGGTATACAGTGGCGGGTTCACTGAACAGAACAGGTA
This sequence comes from Hyperolius riggenbachi, assembly GCF_040937935.1. Classification (NCBI taxonomy): domain Eukaryota; kingdom Metazoa; phylum Chordata; class Amphibia; order Anura; family Hyperoliidae; genus Hyperolius; species Hyperolius riggenbachi. Next base: position 16,752,576 of record NC_090648.1, read on the forward strand.
TGCAGTGGCGGGTTCACTGCTCAGAACAGGTATACAGTGGCAGGTTCACTGAACAGAACAGGTATACAGTGGCGGGTTCACTGAATACAACAGGTATGCAGTGGCGGGTTCACTGAACAGGTATACAGTGGCAGGATCACTGAACAGAACAGGTATACAGTGGCGGGTTCACTGAACACAACAGGTATGCAGTGGCGGGTTCACTGAACAGGTATACAGTGGCAGGTTCACTGAACAGAACAGGTATACAGTGGCGGGTTCACTGAACACAACAGGTATGCAGTGGTGGGTTCACAGAACAGGTATGCAGTGGCAGGTTCACTGAACAGGTATACAGTGGCGGGTTTACTGAACAGAACAGGTATACAGTGGTGGGTTCACTGAACAGAACAGGTATACAGTGGTGGGTTCACAGAAAAGGTATGCAGTGGCAGGTTCACTGAACAGGAATACAGTGGCGGGTTCACTGAACAGAACAGGTATGCAGTGGCGGGTTCACAGAACAGTACAGGTATGCAGTGGCAGGTTCACTGAACAGGTATGCAGTGGCAGGTTCACTGAACAGGTATGCAGTGGTGGGTTCACTGAACAGGTATGCAGTGGTGGGTTCACTGAACAGGTATGCATTGGTGGGTTCACTGAACAGGTATGCAGTGGTGGGTTCACTGAACAGGTATGCAGTGGTGGGTTCACAGTACAGGTATGCAGTGGTGGGTTCACAGAACAGGTATGCAGTGGTGGGTTCACAGTACAGGTATGCAGTGGTGGGTTCACTGAACAGGTATGCAGTGGCGGGTTCACAGAACAGGTATGCAGTGGCAGGTTCACTGAACAGAACAGGTATGCAGCCAGGAACAAGCTAAGCCTAAATAATCTTTCCCTATGAGAGAGAGTCTGCAGCAGCTCGCCCTACTCTCACTAATGCAGGCACACGAGTGAGCGTAATGGCCGCCGCTGCCTGCCTTTTATAAGGGGGGGAGTGGCTCCAGGGGCTAGTGTAGCCTAATTGGCTACACTGGGCCTGCTGACTGTGATGTAGAGGGTCAAAGTTGACCCTCATGGTGCATTATGGGGCGAACCGAACTTCCGCAATACTTCGCCTGCGGGACGCGAACGCGAACCACGGAAGTTCGCATGGAACCGTTCGCAGGCGAACCGTTCGGCCCAACTCTAGGAGGGGGTAGCAGCAAGGAAAGGGAACAACGGGCACAGTGGTGGGGAGGGGGGTCAGACCCCCCTCCTTCACCTGGGGCTCCCCGTCTGCTCTCCCCCTCCAGCAATTTGCTCAAAATTCAATTAGTTCAGCCAGGCAGCGGGGGGAGCGTAATGACTCACCTGCTTCCTGGATCCTGCGCTGCATTCCACCGCTTATAATAAACACGAAATTCTGTCTCTCTCACTCACCAGTGTATGCACCCTGTACAAAACACTGATGCTAGCAGTGCTAGGAGCAGCTCATAGTAACGCTGAGACAACTGATAATCAAAAGACACTACGCTGCCGCTCTGGGTATACAAAATTAAATTACCTTTATTCCTGTCAATTAGCAGTATCAAAAGCGTACAAAAGCATCACACCTGCCCTAAAAACACTTAAAACTAGTGCGGAGCGCTCCTTACAGCCAACAATTGCAACCAAACACATTCACCAACATTCCCAACATTTTGGGAATGAGGCTTTTTGATCCTTTTCAGCCGCTTACACACTCCTAGGAGTTCTGACTCACCGTGAGCTTGCTGGGCACTCTGTAACTCTACAGTACTACAATACACTTTAAATTAGAAGTGAATGTTCCGTTTATCTCTTATAATCTTACGAATCGTTAGTGATAACTGATTAGAATAACATTCTTTTTCTAATTTATTCTCCAGTGATAAAGACCGATTATGGATACAGTGGAGTGATGTGTCCTCTTTGGTTATATTATGGTTCACTGGCTTTTATGCAAAGATGTCGAGCAGCACAATTCAGTTGTGCTATCATAACTACAGAAAATGATGGTAAGTATCATTGCATTCTCTAGAGCTGGGTAGAGATGTCCCGAACGGTTCGCCCGCAAACGGTTCCAGGCAAACTTTAGGTGGTTTGCGTTCGCCGCCGAAGGCGAACTTTTCCAGAAGTTTGATTCGCCCCATAATGCTCCATTGAGCAGAACTTTGACCCTCTACATCACAGTCAGCAGGCACATTGTCACTAATCAGACTACACTCACTCTTGGAGCCCCACCCCCCCTTATAAAAGGCAAGGTTCTCCTGTCGTTTTACTCACTCGTCTGCCTACAGTAATTAGTTAAGGGACAGCTGCTGACAGACTCTGCTAGGGAGAGTTTAGTTAGGCTCTTGTAGGCTTGTTCCTAGCTGATTGTTATTCCTTATATTACCCCTCCCTCTCCCTCCTCCCGGAGGGTCTCATCTCCCAGGGAATTGTAGTATTTCAAAAGCCAGCTTACATACCGTGGCTGGTAAATGAACCCAGGTCACAGTGTGTGGTAGGTAACTCACTTAACCACTATACCACCAACAACACTACATGCTGAAGCCAGCCTAGCATGTACCATTATGATCAATCCAAGAGAAAAATTAGCTTGCTTAACGATTTGTAGCATGTCAAAAGCCAACTCACATTGGCTGGGAATTTAACCCAGGTCTCAGTGTGTGGCAGGTAACTCACTTAACCACTATACCACCAACACTACATGCTGAAGTAAGCCTGGCATGTACAATTATGATCAATCCAAGAGAAAAATTAGCTTGCTTAACGATTTGTAGCATGTCAAAAGCCAACTCACATTGGCTGGGAATTGAACCCAGGCTGGGCTAGGAATTGAACCCAGGTTGCAGTGTGTGGTAGGTAACTCACTTAACCACTATACCACCAACAACACTACATGCTTAATCCAGCCTAGCATGAACCATTATGATCAATCCAAGAGAAAAATTAGCTTGCTTAACGATTTGTAGCATGTCAAAAGCCAACTCACATTGGCTGGGAATTGAACCCAGGCTGGGCTGGAAATTGAACCCAGGACTCAGTGTGTGGTAGGTAACTGACTTAACCACTATACCACCAACACTACATGCTGAAGTCAGCCTAGCATGTACCATTATGATCAATCCAAGAGAAAAATGAGCTTGCTTAAGGATTTGTAGCATGAAAAGCCAACTCACATTGGCTGGGAATTGAACCCAGGTCTCAGTGTGTGGTAGGTAAGTCACTTAACCACTATACCACCAACAACTCTACATGCTGAAGCCAGCCTAGCATGTACCATTATGATCAATCCAAGAAAAAAATTAGCTTGCTTAAGGATTTGTAGCATGTCAAAAGCCAACTCACATTGGCTGGGAATATAACTCAGGCCTACCGCTCTGTAGGTTGCTATCCTAACCATTATACCACCAACACTACATGCTGAAACTTCTTGGAGCAGACTTACTTCCTACCTCCAAAAGACACACATACATCCCCATAAAATCATTCAAGGCAACTGCATGCACAGTCTTTGTGGTACACAGTCTGTGTAGCACAATTGGTTAGTGCATTTGGCTATTAACTGCAAGGTTGGTGGTTCAAGCCCACCCGGGCATGGCCTGGCCTTTTGTGTTCAACAGTTGTCCGAAGAAAACCCAAGATAGCCAGTTAGATTCATCTCTCTCTCTCTCTCTCTCTTTCTAGTAGGGATGGTCACCGCTTTCCACGGAATTGTATTTTCCGCAACTTTAGGCAGAAATTGGTCATTCCGTTCCGTTTGGTCGGAACGGAATTGCTTTTTCAATCTGGCGGAATTCCGAAATTGCCTATGAAATTCTGCCGGTATCTGTTGATGGTTTTAAGCTGAAAATTCACTTCAAAAGTCCTAGAGAGAGAGATAGAGAGGTCAATTTTCTCTTGGGTATATCACAATGGTACATGCTAGGCTGGTTTCAGCATGTAGTGTTGTTGGTGGTATAGTGGTTAAGTGAGTTACCTACCACACACTGATACCTGGGTATAATTCCCAGCCATGGTATGTAAGCTGGCTTTTGAAATACTACAATTCCGTGGATAAAGTAAGCTCATTTTTCTCTTGGATTGATCATAATGGTACATGCTAGGCTGGCTTCAGCATGTAGTGTTGGTGGTGTAGTGGTTAAGTGAGTTACGTACCACACACTGAGACCTGGGTTCAATTCCCAGCCAATGTGAGTTGGCTTTTGACATGCTACAAATCCTTAAGCAACCTAATTTTTCTCTTGGATTGATCATAATGGTACATGCTTGGCTGGCTTCAGCATGTAGTGTTGTTGGTGGTATAGTGGTTAAGTGAGTTACCTACCACACACTGCGACCTGTGTTCAATTCCCAGCCATGGTATGTAAGCTGGCTTTTGAAATACTACAATTCCCTGGAAGATGAGACCCTCCTCCCTCCGCGAGAAGGGAGAGAGGGATTCCTGATGTAATAAAGCAGTGTAGGCCTGCCATTGAATATTCAATGAGATTTCTGACCTTAAAACACTGCTTTGTAGTAAATCCAGATTTATTTATTTTTTTACTTTTGAGGTGTATTTCACTCAACCATGTCTTCCTCCAGGAATTAGACCCCTTCAAACATATTTTCTATCATTTTTCCAGTCAGCAGAAATTTTTCTAAATTTTTAAGTTCGCCTCCCCATTGAAATCATTCAAACATATTTTCTATCATTTTTCCAGTCAGCAGAAATTTTTCTAAATTTTTAAGTTCGCCTCCCCATTGAAATCTATTGCGGTTCGCGAAAGTTCGCGCGAACCGAACCTTCCGCGAAAATCGGAGGTTCATGACATCTCTACAGCTGGGGTATCTTAGGTTGGAGGTAAGGATTACTGCATTCTCTAGAGCTGGGGTGTCTGATGTTGGAGGTAAGGATTGCTTAATTCTCTAGAGCTGGGGTGCCTGAGGTTGGAGGTAAAGATTGCTGCATTCTCTAGAGCTGGGGTGCCTGAGGCGGGAGATAAGTATTACTGCATTTTCTAGAGCTGGGGTGCCTGAGGTTGGAGGTAAGGATTGCTGCATTCTCTAGAGCTGGGGTGCCTGAGGCGGGATTTGAGTATTACTGCATTTTCTAGAGCTGGGGTGCCTGAGGTTGGAGGTAAGGATTGCTGCATTCTCTAGAGCTGGGGTGCCTGAGGCTGGAGGTAAGGATTGTTGCATTCTCTAGAGCTGGGGTGCCTGTGGCTGGAGTTAATGATTGCTGCATTCTCTAGAGCTGGGGTGCCTGAGGTTTGAGGTAAGGAATAAATGCTGAATTCTCTAGAGCTGGGGTACCTGAGGCTGGAGGTAAGCATTCCTGCATTCTCTAGAGCTGGGGTGCCTGAGGTTGGAGGTAAGGATTGCTGCATTCTCTAGAGCTGGGGTGCCTGAGGTTTGAGGTAAGGATTGCTGCATTCTCTAGAGCTGGGGTCCCTGAGGCTGGGGGTAAGGATTGCTGCAATCTCTAGAGCTGGGGTGTCTGAGATTGGAGGTAAGGATTGCTGCATTATCTAGGGCTGGGGTGTCTGAGGTTGGAGGTAAGGATTGCTGCATTCTCTAGAGCTTGGGGTGTTTGTGGTTTGAGGTAAGAATTACTGCATTATCTAGAGCTAGGGTTTCTGAGGTTGGATATAAGGATTGCTGCATTCTTCAAAGCTGGGTATCTGAGGTTGGAGGTAACTAGAGCTGGGGCGCCTGAGGCTGGAGGTAAGGATTGCTGCATTCTCTAGAGCTGGGGTGCATAAGGTTTAAGGTAAGGATTGCTGCATTCTCTAGAGCTGAGGTGCCTGATGTTTGAGGTGTAAGGATTGTTGCATTCTCTTAAGCTGGGGTGTCTGAGGTTGGAGGTACGTATTGCTGCATTCTCTAGAGCTGGGGTGCCTAAGACTAGAAGTAAGGATTGCTGCATTCTCTAGAACTGGTGTCTGAGGTTGAAAGTAATGATTTTTGCATTCTCTAGAGCTAGCCTATCTTAGGTTGGAGGTAAGGATTACTGCATTTTCTAGAGCCTGGGTGCCTGGGGTTGGAGGTAAGGAATGCTGCATTCTCTAGAGCTGGGGTGCCTGAGAATTGAGGTATGGATTGCTGCATTTTGTAGAGCTGGGGTGCCTGAGGTTTGAGGTGTAAGGATTGTTGCATTCTCTAGAGCTGGGGTGCCTGAGATTGGAGGGAAGGCTTCCTGCATTCTCTAGAGCTGGGGTGCTTAAGGCTGGAGGTAAGGATTGCTGCATTCTCTAGAGCTGGGTAGTCTGACGTTGGAAGTAAGGATTGCTGTATTCTCTAGATCTGGTGTCTGAGGTTGGAGGTAATGATTGCTGCATTCTTTAGAGCTGGGGTATCTGAGGTTGGAGGTAAGGATTACTGCATTTTCTAGAGCCGGGGGGTGCCTGAGGTTGGAGGTAAGGATTTCTGCACTCTCTAGAGCTGGGGTGCCTGAGGCTGGAGGTAAGGATCAGGTATGCTCATCCGGATCCCGGATACCTGGGTAACCCGGGTATCCGACCATTTTTTCGCTATCCAGTCAGATCCAGATTCCGGATACTTGGACCAAAATACGGATAGCTCTATGCGGATATCTGGCCGCATAATCCGGATACCCGCGGATATCCGAAGGATATCCGGATCCGGATACTGTAGAAAGGAGATGGTGTCATTGAGTCAATCAGAGGGCTCCCAGCAGAAGCCCTAGCAACCAATCACATAGGGGAACTCTGGCCACCAAACCCCCCTGACCTCATTGAGCCAATCAGAGGGCTCCCAGACTAAGCCCTAGCACCCAATCACAGAAGGGAACCCTGGCCAGCCCCCCTGTATAATTAAGGAGGGCTGGCATGATGAGACAGATCCTTGCTTGTGTGGCTGGCTGGCTGCTCACTGACAGACTTTCTCCAGGGATGTTGGCTTAGCAAGTGCTGCCTGTATACAGTGATAAACCTAAAGCTTTGAGTGCTACATCTTCACTACACTATTGCAGGCATGCTCAGATGTACCAAAATTCGGTTTGGGTACATTCGAATTCGGGTCCGCATGACATTCGAATTCGAATTCGCCTTCGACCATGAAATTCGGTTCTAATTCATATTCGGTTCGGGGTTACGCCTCAGAATTTGGTAAAGATTTGTGTTCGCGAATTCAGGGTTTTTTTTAAGGGAATTCACATTGAAATAGGTGTACTTAATTAAACAAAACTAAAAACGTGACGTGTGGCACTGGCAGCAGGCAATGCATTGTGTGGACCCTGGCGGTGGGACCACTGACAGCAGGTGGATAAATACAGCAGCAGGAGGATAAATACAGCAGCAGCAGGAGGAGGAGTGACATGTGGCACTGGCAGCAGGCAATGTATAGTGTGGACCCTGGCGGTGGGACCACTGACAGCAGCAGGATAAATACAACAGCAGCAGTAGGAGGAGGTGGAGTGACATGTGGCACTGGCAGCAGGCAATGCATAGTGTGGACCCTGGTGGTGGGACCACTGACAGCAGCAGGATAAATACAACAGCAGCAGCAGGAGGAGGTTGAGTGACATGTGGCACTGACAGCAGGCAATGCATAGTGTGGACCCTGGCGGTGGGACCACTGACAGCAGCAGGATAAATACAACAGCAGCAGTAGGAGGAGGAGTGACATGTGGCACTGGCAGCAGGCAATGCATAGTGTGGACCCTGGCAGTGGGACCACTGACAGCAGCAGGATAAATACAACAGCAGCAGGAGGAGGAGGTGGAGTGATGTGTGGCACTGACAGCAGGCAATGCATAGTGTGGATCCTGGAGGTGGGACCACTGACAGCAGCAGGATAAATACAACAGCAGCAGTAGGAGGAGGAGTGACGTGTGGCACTGGCAGCAGGCAATGCATAGTAATTCTTTTATTAAGAATACCGCAACTTGTTTTATACAAAAATATGAAAGTAACCAAAATAAATACAATAACAAACATTAGGCCACTCGCCTCAAATAGCTTAATATTCAGTTCATATCAAGTCCATTTTCCTGGAAAGTGGAAAACTCAAGAATCAAAATAACTTAAATCTCAGTTATTCAACTTCAATATCACACTATATACACTATACACTATTTTACACTATTTACATATATCAGTAAGAAAGGCTAAGCAATCTCACTCCTCCTATGTTTGCAAGCCATTCCTCAATTTTGGGTTCCTAACTAAGTGAAAAAGAAATAGAAAGCTCACCACAAAGAGAATTGGCCAAATCAAGGAGGTCTGATGTTCTGCCAAAACAGACGCCATTCCTCCCGACTCAACCTCTTCTCTTCAAGACCCCGAATTTTCCCAACCTCACCAATAATGCCATGCACCACCACCTGGACAGGGAGGACTTTCTGATGAATCGTAATTTGGCACCGTGCATTCCAAGTGTAATATCGAATCACTAAGCTAACTAGAAATAAAGTGTCCAAATTAAATGACCCCCGGTTATTGAATGCACCATATGTCCACTCCGCGTAACTGAGACGCTCAAGGAAAGGGATACCTAGAACCCTACCCACCTGTTTATATACCTCTTTCTTAAAGGAACAGTCCACCAGGAAATGGTCCATGGTCTCCTCCACACCTCCACACTCCTCATGAGGACAACCACGATCCCGATCTCCTATGAACTTCAAATTTCCTCTAACAAAGAGTCTGCCATGAAAGGAAAGCCAAGCCAAATCCCTGAATTTGTTAGGAATCCTAGGAGAACATAGCAAGCGCAAACCCTCCTCCATAATGGGGCTTGGGCAATCTCTCAGGGCCAATGGGTCCTGAAAAAAGGTTTCAACCACTCTTTCCACCAGGATTTTCCTAGGGATCGAGATAATATCCTCCTTCGTCAGTTCCCATTGCCGGATCACTTTCAGACACGGTGCAACATAGGCCGGAAGATAATCAGTACTGGCTCTCAGTCTTTTCACCAAACCACCACTTTCCCATTGCCTGAGAAAAGGTTTAAACCAGGACTGGAAAATACCCATCCATCCAGGCAGTTCCTCCGCATACATTCTACCAAAGTTGTTTTTAATAAATAACAGAGAAAAGAAAACCACTGGGTTGACCATTCCTAAGCCACCCTTCTGCCTTGATCGATAAGTGATATTTCTCTTAACGTGGTTCATCTTATTTCCCCAAAGCATTTGGAAAAACAAGCTGTAGATCCTTGTGTGAAGAGATACTGGCAAAATACAGACAAAACTGACATATAACATAATTGGAATCAAATAAGTTTTGATTATGTCAATCCTTTCTCTGAAAGTCAATCGCCAACCTTTCCATCGGATCACCTTAACCTCAGCACATTTTAGCCTGCTTTCCCAATTTTGGTGACCATAATCACCTGGGCCGAATTCTATGCCGAGTATTTTGATCTTTTCTTTTGGTGCTGGAAAAGAGACCGGAAGCAAGAAGTTCTCATTTTCCCTACCCATCCAGAAAACCTCACACTTATCCTGGTTGATCTTGGAGCCTGATGCTGATGAGTAACGGGCAACCTCCATACAAACTCCTTCTGCCTCCTCCTGCCCAGAGATCACCACAGTCACATCGTCAGCATAGGCAACAACCCTGAGAGGAGATACACCAGGAATGCCCGACGGCACCCCGCACAACGCTCCACCCTCAATCCTTCTTATGAAAGGATCAATGGCAAAAGCATATAGCAGGGGACTCAAAGGACACCCCTGCCGCACCCCAGATCTAACCTCAAAGGTTTGTCCAACCCAACCATTAACAAGCGGGAAACTTTCAGCACCTTTGTATAAAATTTTAAGCCAATTAATGAACCTCCCTGGCAGACCATACTTATTAAGGAGCATCCATAGATACTCGTGATTGACACGATCAAAAGCTTTAGCTTGATCCAACGCCAGTAAGTATTTCCCCCAACCAGCAGCCCTGCATCTCTCCAGAATCTCCCGGACCGTCAATACGGCTGAAAGAGTACTCCTCCCCTGGACAGAACAGTGCTGCTGGCGAGAAAGTACCACATTTGCCACTTGACTTAAACGCCAAAAAATTATTTTAGCCAGAATCTTTCGGTCAACGTTGAGAAGGCTGATGGGCCGCCAATTCTCAATCATTGAAGAATCTTTACCCTTTGACAAAAGAATAACTGCTGATTCTCTCATAGAGGGAGGAAGCTCATCCTCTGCAAGGCTGCGACTGTAAACTTCTGCCAATTCAGGAGCCAAAATGTCCTTGAAAACCTTATAAAACTCGGCCGTCAAGCCATCTGGCCCTGGAGTTTTCTTTATAGCAAGTTGCTCTATGGCTTTCACCACTTCCTCAACAGAAATTCTTTCTGTCAAAAACGCAAGAGGAACGTCCAAATTTTCCAGTCCTGGGATATCACCCAAGAAAGTTTCCATCACTGTTTCATCAAGAGATCTGTTACCCAAAAGTTCTGCATAAAAGGATCTCACGATTTCCAGGATCCCTGCTCTGGACTTCACCAGAGATCCTGTACTATCTTTGAGACCATAAATGATCTTAACTGCTACACTTTGTTTACAGTTCTGATAAGGGTCTGGCGAGTGATTTTTCCCATAATCCCTTTCCAGAAGCAAAGAAGCATGCCGATCATACTGACTTTTGCGCAACAAACTCTTGATCCTTTCAATCTCTACAGGATTGCCCTCCCCCGAGACAGCGATTTCAAGTTTCCGTCTCAGACGCTGGTAGGCAACATATTTACCAAAAGCTCTTCTTTTCGCTAGGTTCTTGAAAAGACCTACTGCCCGTTTTTTAACCATCTCCCACCACTCAGACCTACTGTCACAACAGTCCAGCAAAGTAACCTGTGCCTGAAAAAAATCCCTGAAAGATTGTCTTATACTTTCCTCTTTCAAAAGCAACGAATTTAATCTCCAAATACCCCTCCCCTTAGGAGGGACATCTGAAACATTCAATACCATAGATAGCATACAGTGATCAGAGAACTCTACCACCTGCACCCCTGGGGATGAGGTAGCAGAGCTCTCCTTAACAAAAAACCTATCTATCCTACTCCTACGTTCTCCACAGAAATAAGTGAAACCCGTGTCATCTGGAGTGTGCTTTATATGCACATCCACCAGACCAGCATCCCTAACCATGCTATTCAAAAAATTACTATCATAGCCCAGGCGGGTCTTGGCACCTCTCCTGTCCTTAAGCCTAACTACGGTATTGAAATCACCACCAAAGACCACTTCCTGGGCTGTAAATAGGAATGGCTTGATCTCTGTGAAGAGGCGCTTTCTCTCCCTCTCAGACTGAGGGCCGTAAATGTTGATCAGCCTCAAGTCCTGCCCCCTCACAGAGACGTCCAAGACCAAACACCTACCCATCTCAATTTCACTTACCTGCCGGAAAGTTACCATGTCGGTCTTAAAAAGGACCGCCACCCCAGTGTAAGGCTCAGCCGCAAGAGACCAATAAGAGGGACCATAGTACCACTCCCTCTTGACTTCACTAATATCTGATAATGTTTGAAGCCTGGTCTCTTGCAAAAATAAAATGTCGGCATCAATCTGACCGAGAAAAAATATGGCTTCCCTACGAGCACTTACAGATCTCATACTAGCAACATTAATGGTTACTAGTTTCAAAGGGGGGGGAACCTCCATCAAGATAAATGAGAGATTGCTTACCCTTTCTTAAACTGAAGTACCCTCTTCTTTTGAAGAAGATATCTCCATTCTCTCAGCTGTCACATCCAAATCCTCATTATCACTACGATCAGATAATGTTTCATATTTATTTCCCGTAATAACAGTCTTATTCCTCATAACCTCCTCTAATTTTTCCTTCGATTTTTTCTCCGATATCATTTTTCTTCTGTCTTTTTTACTCATTACCGTAGTGAACCCAGATTCATCTTTCTCCTCTACCACCTTTTGTTTCATTTTGCTTTTTTCTATTTCTGAAATTTTCTTACTACCTGCTATATTTAGCTTTTCAGATTTTTTTACTCCACTTTTCCTTTCTACACACTTCTCCTCTTCTTTTTTATTCCCCCCACTTTTTTCCTTTAATGAGACATCCCCTTTAGGGACTGAAAATATATTTTTCTCCCTATTTAGGTCGTCGATCTTAAAGACATGGTCTGCTTCTTCTCCTATAGGTGCCTCAAGGGTCTTTGCACCCGTAACAGTCAAGGAAGGAGGAGGAAGAGGTGGAATTGCCGATTTCAAAACCGACAGGAACGGGGGAATAATGGTTTGGGCTTCCAAGGCGATGGATTCTGACTGTGACGGTCCCCCACCAGGGACAACCTCGTTTTCATTTTCCCTTAGAATTTTCTCCATCTCTTTGTAAACCTCCTCCCCCATATTGGATAATGACTCGGGACACTGCGAATAAGGATGACCTATTTTCAAACAGATACTACATCTAATATCTTTACAGTCTTTTGCCAGGTGACCTAAGGCATGACACCGGGAACATTTAAGTTCCTTGCAAGAGATACTGTAATGACTACGCGACCCACATTTGTGACACACACGCGGCTGTCCCTGATAGAAGACCGTCACCCTGTCTCTGCCAATGAAGACAGATGTGGGGATATGTTTTACAACATTCCCCACTCTGTTCAATCTTACCATTAGCTCCCAACCACCCCCCCAGATCCCGAACTCATCCATAACCTTTTTTGGAGCTGACAACGGTACTCCATAATTTTTTAGCCATACTAATAAATCATGCACAGGTATGGATTCATTCGGGACCACGATCGTTATCTTCTTGTCCAACGACTGCCTAGACACAGTCTGAGGAGACAATCCCTTCCATTCCTCACTCAACTTCCAAGTAGACTCGTATTTCTCCCAGAAAGCATCCAGACCAGTCGGGGACAAGAAGCTAACATCGAAAAAAGAGGGGGGGTTTTCGGGAGCCAAAATTGCGTAAAAATCCACCGCCTTGAACCCCATTTTCATCAGCAATTGAATAAAAGTTTTACGGGTATATGTTATACCATCACTGTTTTTGAAGCAAACACGTACTAAATTTCTGCAATTCCTTGCCGACATTCCATATTCGTCATTTTTTGCTGCAATCTCACCTATATCCATTCTTTTTTCCAACATTTGAGCATAAGAAATACCAACATCACTTCTTTGTATCGCAATCTGCCCATTCTGTACAACTTGTTGCTTGTTCACTACAATTTTATTATCACCTTCCCCTCCACCTTCCTTATTCTCAATTCCTTCTTTCCTCACTGTTACTAATCTCTTTTTCCCTTCTCCAACCTGATCCCCTTCCTCCCCTCTCCTTTTCCCAGCTTGCACCAGGCTTCTTGTTCCACCCTTTCCCTGTTCTCTCCCACTAGCCTCTGACACCTCCATACCTTCACCTTTTTGCACATTTTTTTTTGAAAAAACGTTTGCTGCAGCCTCAAAGGCTGTTGTCATACCTGACTTAGCGCCACCACTTCCTCCTCCTTCTCTGGTGCTCTTAACCAGGCCTTCCGAAGATTTAGGCACTTCCTCACATGTGCCCAAACCTCCTGGCTCGGAAACCGCCGTTCCTCCGCCGCTCTTACTCCCCTGATCACCGCCAGCCGCCCCTTCTGTCACCGCCGCACACCCGGAAGTGACGCTAGCATCACTTCCGGTTCTGCTCACTCCACTGCCCGCCGCCTCCGCCGCCATCTTAGAGAGGGGCAAGCCCTGTCGGCACGGAAACGCTGCCTCAGGAGCTATCCCCCCACTGCAATTAGCTTCTGCAACCTGCTGGCATTGAGACAGCATTGCAGAAGCTTCCCCAATCTCCGCAGTTCTCCGCGTATCAGCCTCTGGTGAAGGCTGCACCACCAGGTTATTTGAAACAAAACGTTGTCCATTCTCATAGGACATGACAGGGGAGGACATAAACAGGGAAGAACAAACTGGGAAGGGATTAACCACATTGGGATAATTCACATTGGGATTCATATTTTGAGACACATAGGGGAAAAAGGGTGAAGGTTGGGAAAAAGGAAAATTTTGCATGTTAGAAAAATTCACATGACTTTGCATATATTGTGCATTTGGAAAATTCCCGGAAAAAGTTTGGTAAGGACTGGGAATACTTTGCATACTTGACACATACTGCAATGGAGTATTATTAACAAAATGTGTCCCACTCATTGGGCTTTGAGCAGACTGCATCAAAAAACCACTGTTTGTTTCAGTCACATGAGAGGCTGCACCAGCTCCCATAGAACCTGCTACATTCTGCTGAGTCATTGCAGATACTGGAGTCCCACCCGGCTGAAAATTCTGTCTCAAGGCACTCTCATCCTTCTTTCCCTTTTCTTCAACCACTTCCTTTACTTGCTTCATTTTTTCAAATCTTTGCTGATTTTTTAAACCTTCTGAGAACATTCCACCTTCTTCCTCAAGTTTTGCAAGCAAAGCACTCTGCTCTTCAATTTGAAATTGGAGCTTAACTAACTGTGGATTTGTCTTCAAAAAGGTTGGCTTCCATGATTGGCCATATTTATTTATACGTTTTTTAAGTTCAAATTGTAAGTCTTTTAATGCATCCTTGGACTTTTTAACCTTCTGATGCCATTCAACTGTTTTACTCACAGTTTCCCCGACTGAAAAACCACTGCCACCAGCTTTATGAGCCTCCATCGCGGAGGACAGGGATGCTTCTCTGGCCCAGGCCCCCCCAGAGCCTTCCAGCTCAGGGGAGCCCAAACCCCTCCAATGAAGTCCTTCTCCCCTCCTCACCGGCTTGGCCTTGACAGGGTCCCAGATCACAGGCAAGGTATTCCAAAGATTCACTCCAACCACTGGATCCGCTGGAGCTCAGCAGGAGAGGTCCTCTCTCCTCCACAGCCACACACACACTTAACTCCAAGGGGCGGAGTCAATGCATAGTGTGGACCCTGGTGGTGGGACCACTGACAGCAGCAGGATAAATACAACAGCAGCAGTAGGAGGAGGAGTGATGTGTGGCACTGGCAGCAGGCAATGCATAGTGTGGACCCTGGCGGTGGGACCACTGACAGCAGCAGGATAAATATAACAGCAGCAGGAGGAGGAGGTTGGAGTGACGTGTGGCACTGACAGCAGGCAATGCATAGTGTGGACCCTGGCAGTGGGACCACTGACAGCAGCAGGATAAATACAACAGCAGCAGTAGGAGGAGGAGTGACATGTGGCACTGGCAGCAGGCAATGCATAGTGTGGACCCTGGCGGTGGGACCACTGACAACAGCAGGATAAATACAACAGCAGCA
Source organism: Hyperolius riggenbachi (assembly GCF_040937935.1). Taxonomy (NCBI): domain Eukaryota; kingdom Metazoa; phylum Chordata; class Amphibia; order Anura; family Hyperoliidae; genus Hyperolius; species Hyperolius riggenbachi. The sequence goes on from NC_090648.1 coordinate 16,767,777, forward strand.
GTAGGAGTGACGTGTGGCACTAGCAGCAGGCAATGCATAGTAATTCTTTATTAAAGAATACCGCAACTCATTTTATACAAAAATATAAAAGTAACCAAAATAAATATACTGACAAACATTAGGCCTCTCGCCTCAAATAGCTTAATATTCAGTCCATATCAAGTCCATTTTTCTGAAAAGAAGAAAACTCAAGAACCAAATAACTTAATTCTCAGCCATTTGACTTCAGTATCTTAACACACTATATACACTATACACTATTTATACTATATACATATATCAGTAAGAAAGACTAAGCAATCTCACTCCTCCTATGTTTGCAAGCCATTCCACAAATTTGAATTTCTAACTAGGTGAAAAGAAATAGAAAAGCTCCCCACAAGGAGATTTGGCCAAATCAGGGAGGCCTGACGTTCTGCCAAAACAGACGCCATTCCTCCCGACTCAACCTCTTCTCCTCAAGACCCCGAATTTTCCCAACCTCACCAACAATGCCATGCACCACCACCTGGACAGGGAGGACTTTCTGATGGATCGTAATTTGACACCGTGCATTCCAAGTGTAATACCGAACCACTAAGCTAACTAAAAATACAGTGTCCAAATTAAATGACCCCCGGTTATTGAATGCACCATATGTCCACTCCGCGTAACTGAGCCGCTCAAGGAAAGGAATACCTAAAGCCCTACCCACCTGTTTGTATACTTCTTTCTTAAAGGAACAGTTCAACAGAAAATGGTCCATGGTCTCCTCCACACCTCCACACTCCTCATGAGGACAACCACGATCCCGATCTCCTATGAACTTTAAATTTCCTCTAACAAAGAGTCTGCCATGAAAGGAAAGCCAAGCCAAATCCCTGAATTTGTTAGGAATCCTAGGAGAACATAGCAAGCGCAAACCCTCCTCCATAATTGGGCTTGGGCAATCTCTCAGGGCCAATGGATCTTGAAAAAAGGTCTCAACCACTCTCTCCACCAGGGTTTTCCTAGGGAGTGAAATAATATCCTCCTTCGTCAATTCCCATTGCCGGATCACTTTCAGACAAGGTGCAACATAGGCCGGAAGATAGTCAGCACTGGCACTCAGTCTTTTCACCAAACCTCCTTCTTCCCACCGCCTGAAAAAAGGTTTAAACCAGGACTGGAAAATACCCATCCATCCAGGCAGTTCCTCCGCATACATTCTACCAAAGTTGTTTTTAATAAATAACAGAGAAAAGAAAACCACTGGGTTGACCATTCCTAAGCCACCCTTCTGCCTTGATCGATAAGTGATATTCCCCTTAACGTGGTTCATCTTATTTCCCCAAAGCATTTGGAAAAACAAGCTGTAGATCCTTGTGTGAAGAGACACTGGCAAAATACAGACAAAACTGACATATAACATAATTGGAATAAAATAGGTTTTGATTATGTCAATCCTTTCTCTGAAAGTCAATTGCCAACCTTTCCATCGGACCACCTTAACCTCAGCACATCTTAGTCTGCTTTCCCAATTTTGGTGACCATAGTCACCTGGGCCAAATTCTATGCCGAGTATTTTAATCTTTTCCTTTAGGGCTGGAAAAGAGACCAGAAGCAAGAAGTTCTCATTTTCCTTACCCATCCAGAAAGCCTCACACTTATCCTGGTTGATCTTGGAGCCTGATGCTTACGAGTAACGAGCAACCTTCGCACAAACACCTTCCGCCTCCTCCTGTCCAGAGACCACCACAGTCACATCATCAGCATAGGCTACAACCTTGAGAGGAGGCACACCAGAAATGCCCGACGGCACCCCACACAACGCTCCACCCTCAACCCTTCTTATGAAAGGGTCAATGGCGAAAGCATATAGCAGAGGGCTCAAAGGGCACCCCTGTCGCACCCCAGATCTAACCTCAAAGGATTGTCCAACCCAACCGTTGACAAGCGGGAAACTTTCAGCACCTTTATATAAAACCTTAAGCCAATTAATAAACCTCCCTGGCAGACCATACTTATTAGGGAGCATCCACAGGTACTCATGATTGACACGATCAAAAGCCTTAGCTTGATCCAACGCCAGTAAATACTTCCCCCAACCAGCAGCCCTGCATCTCTCCAGAATCTCCCGGACCGTTAATACGGCTGAAAGAGTACTTCTCCCCTGGACAGAACAGTGCTGCTGGCGAGAAAGTACTAAATTTGCCACCTGACTCAGTCGCCAAAAAATTATTTTAGCCAAAATCTTTCGATCAACATTGAGAAGGCTGATGGGCCGCCAATTCTCAATCATTGAAGAATCTTTACCCTTTGACAAAAGAATGACTGCTGATTCTCTCATAGAGGGAGAAAGCTCATCCTCTGCAAGGCTGCGATTGTAAACCTCTGCCAATTCGGGAGCCAAGATGTCCTTGAAAACCTTATAAAATTCGGCCGTCAAGCCATCTGGTCCTGGAGTCTTTTTAATAGCAAGTTGCTCTATGGCTTTCACCACTTCTTCAGTAGATATTCTTTCTGTCAAAAACGCAAGAGGAACATCCAAATCTACCAGTCCTGGAATATCACACAGAAAGGATTCCATCACTGTTTCATCAAGGGACTTGCTACCCAAAAGATCTGCATAAAAGGATCTCACGATTTCCAGAATCCCTGCTCTGGATTTTACCAGAGATCCCGTACTATCTTTGAGACCATAGATGATCTTAACTGCTACACTTTGTTTACAATTCTGGTAAGGGTCTGGTGAGTGATTTTTCCCATAATCCCTTTCCAGAAGCAAAGAAGTATGCCGATCGTACTGACTTTTGCGCAACAAATCCTTGATCCTTTTGATCTCTACAGGATCACCATCCCCCGAAACAGCGATTTCAAGTTTCCGTCTCAGACGTTGGTAGGCAATATATTTACCAAAAGCTTTTCTTTTTGCTAAGTTCTTGAAAAGACCTACTGCCCATTTTTTAACCATCTCCCACCACTCAGACCTACTGTCACAACAATCCAGCAAAGTAACCTGTGCCTGAAAAAAATCCCTGAAGGATTGTCTTACACTCTCCTCTTTCAATAGCAACGAATTCAATCTCCAGATACCCCTTCCTTTAGGAGGAACATCTGAAACATTCAATACCATAGACAGAATACAGTGATCAGAAAACTCCACCACCCACACCCCTGGGGATGAAGTAGCAGAGCTCTCCTTAACAAAAAAACTATCTATCCTACTCTTACGCTCTCCACAGAAATAAGTGAAACCCGTGTCATCTGGGATGTGCTTTATATGCACATCCACCAGACCAGCATCCCTAACCATACTATTCAAAAAATTACTATCATAGCCCAGGCGGGTCTTGGCACCTCTCCTGTCCTTAAGCCTAACTACGGTATTAAAATCACCACCAAAGACCACCTTCTGGGGCGTAAATAGGAATGGCTTGATCTCTGTGAAGAGGCGCTTCCTCTCTCTCTCAGATTGAGGACCGTCGATATTAATTAGTCTCAAATCCTGCCCCCTCACAGAGACGTCCATGACCAAACATCGCCCCATCTCAATCTCACTTACCCGCCGGAAAGTTACCATATCGGTCTTAAAAAGGACCGCCACCCCAGTATAAGGCTCAGCCGCAAGAGACCAATAAGAGGGACCAAAGTGCCAATCCCTCTTGACTTCCTGAATGTCAGATAACGTTTGAAGCCTGGTCTCTTGCTAAAATAAAATGTCGGCATCAAACTGTCCGAGAAAAAATATGGCTTCCTTACGAGCACTTACAGATCTCATACTAGCAACATTAAAGAGACTCTGTAACAAATTTTTCAGCCTTAGTTCTTCTATCCTATAAGTTCCTATGCCTGTTCTAATCTGCTCTGGCTTACTGCAGTCTTTCCTAATTGCACTGTCTCTGTAATAAATCAATGTATCTTTCCTCTGTCGTGTCTGTCGGGCTAAGGCTTGATTGTGTGGAATGTGCAGGGCTGCTTGTGATTGGCTAGAAGCGATACACACCCTCTGCAGGCCCCCTGCACACTCTGTATGACTCACACACTCTGTTTATGTGAGCCTATTACAAGCTGGTTAGTTTGTTTGTAAACACTGCCTAAAACTGTTAATTACAAGCCAGGATTGCAGCAGAGAGTGGCAGAAACAGCACAGAGGAGCACAGGAGAAAATAAGGAATAGAATGGTATGCTTTTTAGTGTAAGAATATTAGAGTACAGATTCTCTTTAATGGTTGCCAGTTTTAAAGGGGGGGGAACCTCCATCAAGATAAATGAAAAAGGAGTTGCTTAACCTTCCTTAAACTGCACTATCTTCTTCCTTAGAAGAAGACACATCCATATCTACTGGTCTCTCTTTTACTGAACCATCATCCGCATCATCACCAAATAGATCAATTTCTGCGTCACTATTTACATTATCTGACAAATCACTCAGCACATCATATTTATTTTTCAATATAATATTGCCTTTTTTCTTATATTCTTCTAATTTTTCTGCTGCTTTTTTCTCAGCTAATTCTTTCCTCCTTTCTAGCCTCCTCATTTTTGCAGATTTTACATTTCTCAAAGGCTCTGGCTCTTCCCCTTTTTTTGCCTTTATTTCAACACCTTGTTTATTTTTTTCCCTTACTGATTCTTTCCTTACTTTCTCTTTCACCAGACACTTCTTATCAACTGATACTTTACTCCCTTCCTCTTTTTTTTCTCCCACCAGTTCCACCTCCTTCTTTCCTTCAACCACCAAAGATTCACCTTCTTTTTTTGAAGAAACCTCCTTGCTAGGAATGGAAAAAAAAAATCTTGTCCATTAGAATCTATTTTAAAAGTAGAAACATCATCAAGCTTTTTTACCACAACCCTCAAAGATGGAGGTGGAGACGGAGGTGGTAACTCTTTCAATACTGACAAAAACTGAGGAACCATAGACTGAGGTTTCAGGACGGTGGATTCTGCCTTCGATAGACTTCCACCAGAGACAACCTCAACAGCTTCTTCTTCCATAATTTTTCCCATTTCTCTATGTATATCCTCATCCAGATTTGACCATGATTCAGGGCATTGTGAATATGGGTGTCCTAACTTCAGGCAAATGATGCATCTAATTAATTTACAGTCTTTCGCTAAATGCCCCAACTCATGGCACCTTGAACATTTTTGCTCTGGACAGGAGATACTGAAATGACTTTTCGAGTTACATTTGTGACATACCCGAGGCTGCCCCTGGTAGAAGACCACCACCCGATCCCTTCCTATGAAGACCGACGTAGGAATATGCTTAACCACATTCCCAACTTTATTCAGTCTTACCATCAGCTCCCAACCGCCCCCCCAGATCCCGAATTCATCCATCACCTTTTTTGGGGCACTTAAGGGTACTCCATAATTCTTTATCCAAACCAAAAGATCATGTACAGGGATGGACTCATTCGGGACCACGATCGTCACCTTTTTGTCCAGCGACTGTCTGGACACAATCTGGGGAGACAACCCCCTCCATTCCTCACTACTTTTCCATGTGCTTTCATATTTCTCCCAGAAAGTGTCCAGACCTGTCGGGGACAAAAAGCTGACATCGAAAAATGAAGGAGGGCTTTCAGGAGCTAAGATGGCATAAAAATCCACCACCCTGAATCCCATCTTCAATAACAGTTGAATAAAAGTTTTCCTTGTATAGGCAATACCATCCTCATTTACAAAACAGATTCTCACCAAATTCCTCCTATTCCTGGAGGATTGACCAGCCTCATCTTGAACCCCCACCGATTTTGCATTTGTATTGTTATGCTCCAACATCTGAGCATAAGATCTGCCACCTCCTTTTTTTGTCATGCTACTTGCTTTCTGAACTTGGCCCAGATTATTTTTCTCCACAGCCTTTCCCCCACCCACTTCCATTTCCCCTGTTTGATTTGTATCATCCTGCTTTTTCACTAGCCTCCTTTTTCCCTCTGCTCCAATAGAAGTATTTATATTCTCCCTCCTTCTCTTCTCACCTTGGCTTCCATGTCTCATATTTTTTTTAACCTGGTCAATCCTGCCCTCTGTAGCACTTTTATCAGACCTTCCAAGGATGTCCCCTTCGTTTTTTGTGCCTTCTCCATCAGGCCCATTACCTGCTGCCGCGACCACCGCTCTCGCCGCTACTCGCCCTGCAGCGTCTCCGCTTCTGTCCTCTCTGGACAGAAGCGCTGCACTCTCTGACAACTTCTTCTCCGTAATCCCGGAAACGGAAGTGACGTTTCCGTCACTTCCGGCTACCGCCCCCACGCCGAACACAGCACCCGGCGCCATCTTGGAAATGGGCAAGCCCTGCGAATCTTGCACAGCACCCGCAGGGCTTTTCCCAAAAACGCCTGCCGCCGCTTCAGACGCCATCCTGAAGCAATTCACGCCGCTAGGGGTCTGTCCTTGGAAGGTAAATCTCCAGTCTTGGTCCTTCCTAGTGCCCCCTGCTGGGGAAACACTCTCAGCACCACCACACATCGCTCCATTACCACTATTCATAGGTACAGATTGAAGAATCTTTTGGGGACTCACAGGGTTTGCACATACAGGGGAGACAAAACTGGGAAAGGGGTTAACCACATTAGGTACTTGCACATTAGGGGATAAACCTTGGTTGACAAAAGGAAAAAGGGGAGAGGTTTGGGAATAAGGGAAATTCTGCATGCTTTGCATACCACCATTTGACATTATATGCCTATGATATGCTCTCAATTGATTTTCAGTAAAGTTCTGAAACTGTCCAGGAAACTGCAAACCATACTGTGAGGGAAAAAAATTAATCATAGATTGTTGCATATTCTGCATATTCTGCATGTTTGGAATTTGACTACTGTCTATTCCAGGGGATACCGGAAAGTCTTTCTTGCCTCCTGTATTGCACATTTCCACTTTGCCTTGACCTGCAAGATCACTCTTAAACGATTCTGAGCTCTTGACATTCTGCAACAAGACACTGTCTTTCCTTCCCACACTCTGGGACACTTCTTCACTTATTTGAGCAAATCTCTGTTGATTTCTTAAACTTTCTGAAAACATTCCACCATTTGCTTCCAACTTTTTCAAAGCTTCAGTCTGGTCATTAATCTGACACTTCAGCTTTGCTAATTGTGGATTAGAGTTTAAAACCCTGGTTTCCATGATTGACCATATTTATTTATCCTCTTCTTCAATTCAAATTGTGAGTTCTTAAGAGCTTCTTGGGTCTTTTTGACCTCCAACTGCCATGCAGCCACATCACTAACAGTTTTTTCCACTGAAAATCCACTGCCACTAGCATTATGAGCCTCCATTTCAGGAGGACAGGGAAGTTCTTCCTGGCTCAGGCCCCCCAGAGCCAACTAGCCCAGGGGAGCCTAAACCCTCACAACAAAAGTCCTGCTTCCCTTCTCGCACTCACCGCCTTGACAGGGACCCAGTCCTTGGATGAAAAAGTCCAACAGCTGCTCCTACTGCTGGAAACTCAGGAGCTCCGCTGGAGAGGTCCTCTCTCCTCCACAGTCCCACACACACTGACCTCCTAGGGGTGTGGCCAATGCATAGTGTGGACCCTGGTGGTGGGACCACTGACAGCAGCGGGATAAATACAACAGCAGCAGGAGGAGGAGGTGGAGTGACGTGTGGCACTGACAGCAGGCAATTCATAGTGTGGACCCTGGCGGTGGGACCACTGACAGCAGCAGGATAAATACAACAGCAGCAGGAGTAGGAGGTGGAGTGATGTGTGGCACTGGCAGCAGGCAATGCATAGTGTGGACCCTGGCGGTGGGACCACTGACAGCAGCAGGATAAATACAACAGCAGCAGTAGGAGGAGGAGTGACGTGTGGCACTGGCAGCAGGCAATGCATAGTGTGGACCCTGGCGGTGGGACCACTGACAGCAGCAGGATAAATACAACAGCAGCAGGAGGAGGAGGTGGAGTGACGTGTGGCACTGACAGCAGGCAATGCATAGTGTGGACCCTGGCGGTGGGACCACTGACAGCAGCAGGATAAATACAACAGCAGCAGGAGTAGGAGGTGGAGTGATGTGTGGCACTGGCAGCAGGCAATGCATAGTGTGGACCCTGGCGGTGGGACCACTGACAGCAGCAGGATACATACAACAGCAGCAGGAGGAGGAGGTGGAGTGACGTGTGGCACTGACAGCAGGCAATTCATAGTGTGGACCCTGGCGGTGGGACCACTGACAGCAGCAGGATAAATACAACAGCAGCAGTAGGAGGAGGAGTGACGTGTGGCACTGGCAGCAGGCAATGCATAGTAATTCTTTATTAAAGAATACCGCAATTCATTTTATACAAAAATATGAAAGTAACCAAATAAATATACTGACAAACATTAGGCCTCTCGCCTCAAAAAGCTTAATATTCAGTCCATATCAAGCCCATTTTCCTGAAAGGAAGAAAATTTAAGAACCAAATAGCTTAATTCTCAACCATTTGACTTCAGTATACACTATATACACTATACACTATTTATACTATTTACATATATCAGTAAGAAAGACTAAGCAATCTCACTCCTCCTATGTTTGCAAGCCATTCCACAAATTTGAATTTCTAACTAGATGAAAAAGAAATAGAAAAGCTCACCACAATCAGGGAGGCTTGACGTTCTGCCAAAACAGACGCCATTCCTCCCGACTCAACCTCTTCTCCTCAAGACCCCGAATTTTCCCAACCTCACCAACAATGCCATGCACCACCACCTGGACAGGGAGGACTTTCTGATGAATCGTAATTTGACACCGTGCATTCCAAGTGTAATACCGAATCACTAAGCTAACTAAAAATAAAGTGTCCAAATTAAATGACCCCCTGTTGTTGAATGCACCATATGTCCACTCCGCGTAACTAAGCCGCTCAAGAAAAGGAATACCTATAGCCCTACCCACCTGTTTGTATACTTCTTTCTTAAAGGAACAGTTCAAAAGGAAATGGTCCATGGTTTCCTCCACACCACCACACTCCTCATGAGGACAACCACGATCCCGATCTCCTATGAACTTCAAATTTCCTCTAACAAAGAGTCTGCCATGAAAAGAAAGCCAAGCCAAGTCCCTGAATTTGTTAGGAATCCTAGGAGAACATAGCAAGCGCAATCCCTCCTCCATAATTGGGCTTGGGCAATCTCTCAGGGCCAATGGATCCTGAAAAAAGGTCTCAATCACTCTTTCCACCAAGGCTTTCCTGGGGATCGAAATAATATCCTCCTTCGTCAGTTCCCATTGCTGGATCACTTTCAGACAAGGTGCAACATAGGCCGGGAGATAATCATCACTGGCTCTCAGTCTCTTCACCAAACCACCTTCTTCCCACCGCCTGAGAAAAGGTTTAAACCAGGACTGAAAAATACCCATCCATCCAGGCAGTTCCTCCACATACATTCCACCAAAGTTGTTTTTAATAAATAACAGAGAAAAGAAAACCACTGGGTTGACCATTCCTAAGCCACCCTTCTGCCTTGATCGATAAGTGATATTCCTCTTCACGTGGTTCATCTTGTTTCCCCAAAGCATTTGGAAAAACAAGCTGTAGATCCTTGTATGAAGAGACACTGGTAAAATACAGACAAAGCTGACATATAACATAATTGGAATCAAATAGGTTTTAATTATGTCAATCCTTTCCCTGAAAGTCAATCGCCAACCTTTCCATCGGACTACCTTAATCTCAGCACATTTCAGTCTGCCTTCCCAATTTTGATGACCATAGTCACCTGGGCCAAATTCTATGCCGAGTATTTTAATCTTTTCCTTTGGTGCCGGAAAAGAGACCGGAAGCAAGAAGCTCTCTTTTTCCTTACCCATCCAGAAAGCTTCACATTTATCCTGGTTGATCTTGGAACCTGATGCTAATGAGTAACGGGCAACCTCTGCACAAACACCTTCTGCCTCCTCCTGCCCAGAGATTACCACAGTCACATCATCAGCATAGGCCACAACCTTGAGAGGAGATACTCCAGCAATGCCCGATGGCACCCCACACAAGGCCCCACCCTCAATCCTTCTTATGAAAGGATCAATGGCAAAAGCATATAGTAAGGGACTCAAAGGACACCCCTGCCGCACCCCAGATCTAACCTCAAAGTTTTGTCCAACCCAACCATTAACAAGCGGGAAACTTTCAGCACCTTTATACAAAACCTTAAGCCAATTAATAAACCTCCCCGGCAGACCATACTTATTAAGGAGCATCCACAGGTACTTATGATTGACACGATCAAAAGCCTTAGCCTGATCCAATGCCAGCAAGTACTTCCCCCAACCAGCAGCCCTGCATCTCTCCAGAATCTCCCGGACCGTTAATACGGCTGAAAGAGTACTTCTCCCCTGGACAGAACAGTGCTGCTGGCGAGAAAGTACTAAATTTGCCACCTGACTCAGTCGCCAAAAAATTATTTTAGCCAAAATCTTTCGATCAACATTGAGAAGGCTGATGGGCCGCCAATTCTCAATCATTGAAGAATCTTTACCCTTTGATAAAAGAATAACTGCTGACTCTCTCATAGAGGGAGGAAGCTCATCCTCTGCAAGGCTGCGATTGTAAATCTCTGCCAATTCAGGGGCCAAGATGTCTTTGAAAACCTTATAAAATTCAGCCGTCAAGCCATCTGGCCCTGGAGTTTTCTTTATAGCAAGTTGCTCTATGGCTTTCACCACTTCTTCAGCAGAAATTCTTTCCGTCAAAAACGCCAGAGGAACATCTAAATTCACCAGTCCTGGAATATCACACAAGAAAGATTCCATCACTGTTTCATCAAGAGCTCTGTTACCCAAGAGTTCTGCATAAAAGGATCTCACGATTTCCAGAATCCCTGCTCTGGACTTCACCAGAGATCCTGTACTATCTTTGAGACCATAAATGATCTTAACTGCTACACTTTGTTTACAATTCTGATAAGGGTCCGGCGAGTGATTTTTACCATAATCCCTTTCCAGAAGCAAAGAAGCATGCCGATCATACTGACTCTTGCGCAACAAACCCTTGATCCTTTCGATCTCTACGGGATCGCCATCCCCCGAGACAGCGATTTCAAGTTTCCGCCTCAGACGCTGGTAGGCAACATATTTACCAAAAGCTCTTCTTTTTGCTAGGTTCTTGAAAAGACTTACTGCCCGCTTTTTAACCATCTCCCACCACTCAGACCTACTGTCACAACAGTCCAGCAAAGTAACCTGTGCCTGAAAAAAATCCCTGAAAGATTGTCTTACACTTTCCTCTTTCAATAGCAACGAATTTAATCTCCAAATACCCCTTCCCTTAGGAGGAACATCTGAAACATTCAACACCATAGACAGTATACAGTGATCAGAGAACTCCACCACCCGCACCCCTGGGGACGAGGTAGCAGAGCCCTCCATAACAAAAAACCTATCTATCCTACTCTTACGCTCTCCACAGAAATAAGTGAACCCCGTGTCATCTGGGATGTGCTTTATATGCACATCCACCAGACCAGCATCCCTAACCATGCTATTCAAAAAATTACTATCATAGCCCAGGCGGGTCTTGGCACCTCTCCTGTCCCTTAGCCTGACTATGGTATTGAAATCACCACCAAAGACCACCTCCTGGGCTGTGAACAGGAATGGCTTGATCTCTGTGAAGAGGCGTTTCCTCTCTCTCTCAGATTGAGGGCCATAGATATTAATCAGCCTCAAATCCTGCCCCCTCACAGAGACGTCCATGACCAAACACCGCCCCATCTCAATTTCACTTACCCGCCGGAAAGTTACCATATCGGTCTTAAAAAGGACCGCCACCCCAGTATAAGGCTCAGCCGCAAGAGACCAATAAGAGGGACCAAAGTGCCAATCCCTCTTGACTTCATGAATGTCAGATAATGTTTGAAGCCTGGTCTCCTGCAAAAATAAAATGTCGGCATCAAGTTGACCGAGAAAAAATATGGCTTCCCTACGAGCACTTACAGATCTCATACTAGCAACATTAATGGTTGCTAGTTTCAAAGGGGGGGGGGGAACCTCCATCAGAATAAATGAAAAGGAGATTACTTAATCTTCCTTAAACTGCACTTTCTTCTTCCTTGGAAGAAGATATCTCCATATCCACCGATCTCTCTTTGGCTGAAACGTCATCAGCAATATCATCAAAGAGATCAATTTCAGTTTCACTATTTACATTATCCGATGAATCACTCAATGTCTCATACTTGTTTTGTAATGTTATATTCCCTTTTTTTCTATGTTCCTCAAATTTTTCTGCTGCTTTTTTACCTGCCAATTCCCTTCTCCTTTCCGCCCTCCTTATTTTTGCTGACTTTACATCCTTTAGAGGCTTTAATTCTTCTGCCTTTTTAACTTTTTTCTCAATCTCTTGTTTGCTTTTTCCTTTAACCAGTTCCTTCCCTTCCTTTTTTTCTTCAGCAACCACCCCTTCCCTTTTTTCTTCAACCGAGGGTACCCCCTCCTTTTTGGAAGAATCAATCTTGCTAGGAATTGGAATAACACTTTCCTGCCCAACGGAATCCACTATTTCCACAGGAGAAACAGAAAAAACAACCTCACTTTTTCCTGCCACAACCCTCAAAGATGGGGGTGGAGATGGAGATGGCAGTTCTTTCAGTACTGACAGAAATTGAGGAACCATAGACTGGGGTTTCAGGACGGTGGATTCTGAACCTGTTGTCTCTCCACCAGGGGCAGCCTCAGTATCCTCCTCGACCACAATCTTTTCCATTTCTTTGTGTATCTCCTCGTCCAGATTCGACCATGACTCAGGGCATTGGGAATATGGATGTCCCAACTTGAGGCAGATGCTACATCTAATCAATTTACAATCCTTTGCCAAATGCCCTAACTCATGGCAACGTGAACACTTTTGCTCTGGACAGGAGATACTGAAATGACTTTTTGAGTTACACTTATGGCAGACCCGAGGCTGCCCCTGGTAAAAAACCATCACTCGATCTCTTCCTATAAAGACTGATGTAGGAATGTGTTTAACTACATTTCCAACTTTGTTCAGTCTTATCATCAGCTCCCAACCGCCCCCCCATATCCCGAATTCATCCATCACCTTTTTTGGAGCACTTAAAGGTACTCCATAATTTTTTATCCATACCAAAAGGTCATGTACAGGGATGGATTCATTCGGGACCACGATCGTCACCTTTTTGTCCAACGACCGTCCAGACACCGTCTGGGGAGACAACCCTTTCCATTCCTCACTATTTTTCCACGTGCTTTCGTATTTCTCCCAGAAAGTGTCCAGACCTGTCGGGGACAAAAAGCTGACATCGAAAAATGAAGGGGGGCTTTCGGGAGCTAAGATAGCATAAAAATCCACCGCCCTGAAACCCATCTTCAATAACAATTGGATGAAAGTTTTCCTAGTGTAGGCAATACCATCCTCATTCCCAAAACAAACCCTCACCAAATTCCTCCTATTCCTGGAGGATTGACCAGCTTCATCTTGGATTCTAACAGGATTTGTGCTGATATTGTTATGCTTTACTATCTGAGCATAAGACCTGCCATTTCCTTGCTTAACCATGTTACTTGCTTTCTGAACCTGATCTAAATTGATTTGACCAGCCTCCCTCCCTCCCTCACTGACTCCATCTGCTTGTTCTACTACATCTTGTTTCCCCATTAACCTCCTTTTTTCCTCTGCACCACAAATTTTGTTTATATTTTCCCTCCTCCTCTTCCCCCCTTGATTACTGGCCACTGCATTCTTTTTTACCTGGTCAATCCTGCCATCTGTAGCGTTTTCCTGGCACTCACCACTTCTTAGGACATCCCCTTTGTCAGGCATGCCTGCTGTCCACACCACCGCTTCCGCAGCCTGAACCGCCGCTCCAGCTCCCGCCGCTTTCCGCATAATATTGCATCCACTTCTGCCCTCTTTGGACAGAAGTGCTGCGCTATTCGCCTCTTTCGCCGCATACCCGGAAGCGGAAGTGACGTTTCCGTCACTTCCGGCTACCGCCCTCACGCTGAGCACAGCACCCGGCGCCATCTTGGAAATGGGCAAGCCCTGCGGAATATGCATACCACCCGCAGGGCTTTGTCCAGCAACATTCGCCACCGCTCCAGGCGCCATCCTGAACTGATTTACACCATTAGGAGTCTGTCCACAGAAGGTAAACCTAAAATCCTGATCCTTCACAGTACCCCCTACTGGGGAAACTTTCTCAATACCACCACACATCGCTCCAGTATCATTGCTTATTCCAGATACAGACTGAGGACTCACAGGGTTATTACATACAGGGAAACAAGACTGGGAAAGGGATTAGCCACATTAGGGATTTGCACATGAGGAGACAATCCTTGGTTAACAAAGGGAAAAAGAGGAGAGGATTGGGAAAAGGGAAAATTTTGCATATTCTGCATACCACCATTTGACAACATCTGCATGTTATGATATGCTCTTAACTGATTCTCAGTAAAGTTCTGAAAATGTCCCGGAAGCTGTAAATTCAAACCATACTGGGAAGGAAAATAATTGAACATAGCTTGTTGCATATTCTGCATGTTTGGAACTTGATTAATGTCTATTCCAGGTGACACAGAAATGTCTTTCTTGACTCATGCACTGCACCTTTCCACTTCACTCAAAACCACAGGATCACTCTTAGGTGACTCCGACCTCTTGGTCTTCTGCAAAGAATCACTTTCTTTCCTTCCCACACTCTGAGACACCTCTTCACTCATCTGAGCAAACCTCTGCTGGTTTCTTAAACTCTCAGAGAACATTCCACCACTTGCTTCCAGCTTCTCCAACACCTCAGTCTGCTCACTGATTTGACTTTTCAGTTTTGCCAATTGTGGATTGGAATTCAAAAACCCTGGCTTCCACGATTGACCATATTTATTTATCCTCTTTTTCAGTTCAAACTGTAAGTTCTTTAGAGTTTCTTGAGTTTTTTTAACCTCCAGCTGCCATGCAACCACATCATTAACAGTCTTTTCCACTGAAAATCCACTGCCACTAGTATTATGAGCCTCCATCCTGGAGGACAGGGAAGTCCTTCCTAGCCCAGGCCCCCCAGAGCCAACTAGCCCAGGGGAGCCTAAACTCACACAACGAAAGTCCTGCTTCCCTTTTTCCACTCACCACCTTGACAGGGACCTAGTCCTTTGGATAGAAATCCACCAGTTGCTCCTACTGCTGGAAACCGCAGGAGCTCAGCCGGAGAGCTCCTCTCTCCTCCACAGCCACACACACACTGACTTCCTAGGGGCGGAGCCAATGCATAGTGTGGACCCTGGCGGTGGGACCACTGACAGCAGCAGGATAAATACAACAGCAGCAGGAGGAGGAGGTGGAGTGACGTGTGGCACTGACAGCAGGCAATGCATAGTGTGGACCCTGGCGGTGGGACCACTGACAGCAGCAGGATAAATACAACAGCAGCAGCAGGAGGAGGAGTGACATGTGGCACTGGCAGCAGGCAATGCATAGTGTGGACCCTGGCGGTGGGACCACTGACAGCAGCAGGATAAATACAACAGCAGCAGCAGGAGGAGGAGTGACATGTGGCACTGGCAGCAGGCAATGCATAGTGTGGACCCTGGCGGTGGGACCACAGACAGCAGGAGGATAAATACAACAACAGCAGCAGTAGGAGGAGGAGTGACATGTGGCACTGGCAGCAGGCAATGCAAAGTGTGGACCCTGGCGGTGGGACCACTGACAGCAGCAGGATGAAAATGAGCGCAGTGTAATATGTTGCCGCTTTATAAATACAATAAATACATAAATAAATTCATAGGTAAATCAATGCAGCAGGCCAGCAGCAGCAGGAGTCAGGTAGAAATACAATAAATACATAAATAAATTCATAGGTAAATCATCGCAGCAGGCCAGCAGCAGCAGGAGTCAGGTAGAAATACAATAAATACATAAATAAATTCATAGGTAAATCAATGCAGCAGGCCAGCAGCAGCAGGAGTCAGGTAGAAATACAATAAATACATAAATAAATTCATAGGTAAATCAATGCAGTAGGCCAGCAGCAGCAGGAGGAGTCAGGTAGAAATACAATGAACACATAAATAAATTCATAGGTAAATCAATGCAGCAGGCCAGCAGCAGCAGAGGAGTCAGGTAGAAATACAATTAATACATAAATAAATTCATAGGTAAATCAATGCAGCAGGCCAGCAGCAGCAGAGGAGTCAGGTAGAAATACAATAAATACATAAGTAAATTCATAGATAAATCAATGCAGCAGGCCAGCAGCAGCAGGAGGAGTCAGGTAGAAATACAATTGTAACGATTGTGGAATTCTCTCCGTGGTCAGCGCTGACACTGCGGAAATCCTCCACAAGCGTATAATTTGAGAGAACCCAGCAAAAGGTGCAACGCACCTGTAGAGGGAAATTTCTGTCGGCAGATGGAGCTGTGAAGTGCAGAGGAAAAGATCCTCTGCCCTGCCACAGACGCCAGACAGGAATTGTACGAAGGGAAGAACGCAGGGCAAGATAGATTCACCAAATTGATATATGAAGATCCGGCACTGCTTCTAGCTTTAAAAAGAGCTTTATTGCCAGCGGTTCTTTCAATATGCAAAAAGTATTCATGCAGTACAAACATGTAAAGTGCACATACCCGTTGTGGTTAGTAAAGGTTGTGGGGCATGGTGGTGAGAATGGCCCGCTTAACGTCCGTTTCGCTTCAATAGCGTCTTCAGAGGCAGTGTGGCAATTCACGACTATCCGTTTCCGGGTGAGAAAAATGAATATAAAACAGTTTTTTCTGAAAAGCGACACCTTTATACAAACAAAAGCTGAGGAAGTTTCTGTGGGCCCTTTGGGGTTCACACCAAGCATACCTTGGACAGATAAGGACTTGGGGAATTTAAAGATCTTGGAAGAACTCTTAATAGAAAACAAAGAGTCTAGTGAACATGCACCCCAAATGGAGGATCGCCCAGAGAGCCAACAAAAATTCGTACCTTGTAAATCAATTAAACCATTTCCGGTAACCCAAGGATCAGCACTTGATATCTTTCAAAGCCTAGTGGAGAAGGACATTAAGGCCCTCACATACACCCAAGATGACCCAAATTTAAACCAGGATGAAATGAAAGCTCTGCAGTGGTTCAAGGAAAGACCAGAGCTAATAATTAGGAAAGCTGATAAAGGGGGAGCAATAGTGGTACTCACAGCAGAACAGTATAATAAGGAAGCATTACGCCAGCTAAATGATCCAACAACCTATAAAAGATTAGCAGGGGACCCAACTTTTAGGTTTCAGAATGCTATGAAATCACTACTAAGAAGAGGAGTAGAGGGGGGCTTTCTGTCCAAAAAGCTAGCAGAGGATCTTCTGCCAGAATTTCCTAAAAAACCTATCTGGTATCATCTACCAAAGATCCATAAGTCCCGGACCAATCCGCCGGGATGTCCCATTGTTTCAGGGATTGGTTCCCTGACCAAAAGGTTGTCTAGGTGGTTGGACCATCTCCTGAGGCCCTTGCTAGGACAGGTGCAGTCCCACCTCAGGGACACATTGGATGTGTTTGAAAGCATAGAAAATGTGGTCTGGAGAGAAGGGGCTGCTTTGGCAACCATAGACGTGGTGAATTTATACAATTGAATACCGCACGATATCGGAGTTCTCGCTGTTAAGACGTTCTTGTCTCAGACTGACAAGGATGAAAATTTTGTTGACTATATATGTGAATGCCTCTATTTTGTACACACGCATAATGTGTCAGTGGTGCTCAGCAGAGCTCGAATATTCGAGTAGCTCTAATATTCGAGCTCTTTTTCAGCTATTCGAGCTCGAATACCGAGCTCGAATAGCTGCAGCTATTCAAATGGGCTATTCGAGTGAACTCGAATAGCCCACTCACTATTCGAGCTATTCGAGCAAACAGCGCTATTCGAGCTCGAATATCAAGCTCGAATAGCGTCATAGCCCAGATTGATGTCCTTAGAGCCAATCAGAGGGCTCCCAGGCCCTCTGACGGCAGCCAATCACAGAGGGGGACCCTGGCCAGCCCCTACCCTATAAATAGCGGCCGTCATGTTCCGTTTTTCCGTCCTTGCCTGACTTTGTACAGAGAGAGATCTGCTCCTTTGTGCTTTGGCTTAGCAAGAGCTCTATAGTGGTCAATTACCTAGCGTTTTTGCTCACATACACCTCCTATACACACCTATATTGTTGTTAGTTAGATAGACATTGTATTTTAGTTAGTAGCTTGTGTGTTACATAGAGACAGGCAGCTGCTGCAGGCAAGCTTACACAGCTTTAGGCCTCAGGGCCTTGCCTGTGTGGGCAGCTGTCCTCCTGTCCTCTGTTAGTTTATTTCTCATCTTATCTATACCAGTGTTTCTGCTGTCCTTTACTACTGAGTGATTGTATTTTGTAGTTATACTGTAACTGTACTAGGACACTCACTGTCACTGTTTGTTCATAGCTCCTGCGTGTGTGCGTGCACAGTACACACTCTATTTCCTACTGATTACTACTGATTATTGTAATTTCTAGTTGTACTTACTGTTACTACTTACTACTAGGGACACTCAGTCACTCTTCATAGGCTAGCTCCTGCGTGTGTGTGTGCGTGCACTGTCTGTACAGTACACACACTCTATTTCCTTCTGATTGCTACTGATTATTGTAATTTCTAGTTGTACTTACTGTTACTACTTACTACTAGGGACACTCAGTCACTGTTCATAGGCTAGCTCCTGCGTGTGTGTGTGCGTGCACTGTCTGTACAGTACACACACTCTATTTCCTTCTGATTACTACTGATTATTGTAATTTCTAGTTGTACTTACTGTTACTACTTACTGTACTGGACACTCAGTCACTGTTCATAGGCTAGCTTCTGCGTGTGTGTGTGCGTGCACTGTCTGTAGTGTACACACACTCTATTTCCTTCTGATTACTACTGATTATTGTAATTTCTAGTTAGTGTACTAGGGGACACTCACTGTTCACTGTTCACACTTACTTATTACCGATTATTGTATTTTGTATTAGTACTGTACTAGTAATCACTTAGCGATCTAATCACTTAGTGATTAGTGTCACCTCACCCACCAACCCACTCCATTAAAGTACCCCACTTTTTCACCCGCCCTTTTAAAAAACTTTTTTGTTTACGCCCAAAACATCTAAGCAAGGGGAAGGGCAGCAAGGGAATCAAGAGGAGAGGGAGCAGCATTGTGGCAAGCCGCGGCCGCGCCACCATGCACAGTTCCGCAGCAGCAGCAGCTGCGTCAGTGGCTAACATTCCGCCTATAGCCACTGGCCGTGGACGCCAGCAGGAGCAACTCGCGATGCAGAGACACAGCAGCAGCAGCGTGTAGTACCTGCTCCTATATTCCTCCAGCCGGGTCGGAAACGTCCCATTGAGGAAAAGGATGCAGCCACTGTGGTGCAACTGATGACGGAGGATGAGCAGCCCGCCATCAGCTCTGCATCCGAGGCCTCCACCCTCACCACCACCACCACCCCTGTTCGCAGCAGCCGCCCAGCAGGGCCTGGGGAGGAGGCCAGTTCACCGTCACAAGTTGGCGACCTGTCACTCAGCAGTATTTTTACCCCAGGCACCATCAGGGTATTGTCTGCTGTTGTTGGCAATTTGGAGGAGGAGATGCTGATGGGCACTTTGGGGGATGAGGGATTGGACAGCAAGACTGTGGCGACAGTCAAGCAGCCCATCCATGCATCAGGAGAGGAGTTTGGGGGGTCATCATCCCAGCAGGACATGTTTCATTAGGGGGAGGATGATGATGATGATGATGATGACCTGGTGACAGACAAAGACTGGGTGCCGCCACCACCAGCACCTGGAGATGTCATCATCAGCAGCTCTGAGGAGGAGGAGGAGGATGCGCTTGTGGGCCTTGCAAGGAGGCGCATCATTGCAAGCATTGGCAGCAGTAGGCAGGTCTCACAGCCTGCTGGTGTCTCAGGCTCAGCAGCAGCAGCAGCAGCAGCATCTGCCAGTACCACCACCAGCCTCACCCAAGCCCCCCCCCCAACCACCACAGGGAGACAGGCAGCAGCGGTTCCATGCCGTAGGGGGTTGTTTTTGTCACCAATCTGGCGTTTTTTCACCATGCCCACAGTGTACAGCAAGTACGCCACTTGCAACTACTGTCAGCGGAAGTTGAGCAGAGGTGCAGACCCCTTAAAGTTCAGCACCAGCTCGCTCATCAACCACCTTGCTGCTAAACATTTCCACCAGCATGAGGAGTTCCAGAGGCTGAAGGCATCTGGTGCTGGCAGTGGCACCACACCCATCACTGCACAGCCTTCAGCAGCAGCAGAAGCAACAGCAGCCACCCGCCCTCCTGCTCCTCCAGCAGCACCAGCGGAAACGCACTGCTCCTCCCCCCTCTGCAACTCCTGCCGCCGACACTGAGGCCTGTTCTGGCAGCCAGTCCTCAGTGGCCTCCTCTGCTGTGTCCGCTGATTCCCGTGCTAGCAAAAGTCCACGCCAGAGCCTTTTGAGCGAGTCCTTCCAGGGGGTGGTTAGGGCTCTGCCTCCCAGCAGCCGTCGCGTGCGTCAGCTGAACGGCTTGCTGGCACGAGCCATGTGCTCCCAACTCCTGCCGTACACGCTCATGCAGGAGGGGAGCGACATGCGTGCGCTGCTTGCTTGTGCAGCCCCAGACTGGCAGCTCCCCAGCAGACACTACTTTGCCCGCAAGGCCATGCCTGCACTGCACCGCTTTGTGATGGCCAATGTGGAGCGAGGGCTGGAGCACGCGGTTGGTGAAATGGTCCACGTCACCATGGACTCCTAGAGGAGCCACTTCGGGACAGGCCGCTACCTGTCCTTCACTGTCCACTGGGTCAGCTTGGTGGAAGGGGGTGAGGATGGGAGAGCAGCAGTGGGCACAGCAGCAGCAGCAACACAGTGGGTGGTGCCACCCCGCAGGGTCAGGGGAACTGCAGCAGGATCCTCCGATCCTCTGCCATCCTCCGGCACACCTGGCCAAACCCTCCGCCTCAGCAGCAGCGTGAAGGCCCGCCACGGCCAAGCACTGCTGCAGTTGGTCAGCCTTGGGAAGACCAAACTGACGGCAACCCATGTGTTGGCCAAACTCCAGGAGCAGGAGAGGATTTGGCTGACCCCCAGAGGCCTCAGAGTCGGAGAGGTGGTGGCCGACAATGGGGCCAATCTGGTTGCCGCAATTGACAGGGGAAACCTGACCCACATCCCCTGTCTTGCCCATGTGCTGAACCTGGTGGTGCAGAAGTTCTTGTGCACCTACCAGAGGTTGGGCGAACTGCTGGAAACGGCAAGGAATGTTGTGCGTCACTTCCGGCGCTCGGCTGCAGCCTGTGCGAGCCTGGAAGACGTGCAAAAGGAGCTGGAGCTGCCACGCCATCGGCTGATCCTTGACGTTCCAACTCGCTGGAACTCCACCCTGACGATGTTGGAGCGTCTGGTTGAACAGAAGCACGCTGTCAACCAGTACCTTGCCCTGGCCACAGTTTCCGCCACTCAGAAAAGGGACAAGACCAGCAACATCCCGTCCATCATCCCTGATGACGACTGGAGGCACATGCAGCAGGTGTGCTTAGTGCTGGCTCCCTTTCTGCAGGCCACTAACATGGTGAGCAGGGACCATGCTATGGTCTGCGAGTGGGTGCCCCTGGTTTGTCTGCTGAACAGGGCCCTCGATGCTTTGCTGGAACAGGGAGCGGCAGCCTTGGCCCAGCAGGAGCGGCATGCAGCTGCACAGTCCACCTCTGAGGGGGAGGAGGAGGAGGACTTGGTGGAGGTCCCTGACCTTGCTGCTGATGAGGGGGAACAGCACAGCGCAGCTGAGTTGGTGCGGGGGTGGAGAGAGGATGAGGCTGAGGAGGCAGAGGAGGAGGATGAGGACAGCACTGCCGTCGATGTGCCAGCACACGTGGCCCGCCTCTTCCCAATGGCAGCGCACATGCTGACGTGCCTGCGCAGGGACCCCAGGGTGATCCAGATGAAGCAGAGGGAGGACATCTGGATCAGCATGATGTTGGACCCGCGCCTCAAGGGGAAGTTGAGCCAGTTCCTGCCGCCTGCAGGAGGAGAGCCAGCGCAACAAATAAGGAGCTTGCAGCAGGCCCTTGTTGAGCGCTTGGAGGAAGCCTTCCCCCAGCCTTCCACCCCCACTGTCCAGCCAGCACAGAGGCAGCAGCAGGTGCCTGCATCCAGCAGCAAGCGCCCCACAGACCTGCTGTCTCTCAGCAACGAGCTCTACAGGACTGTAGAGGCTCCGGCAGCAGTGACTAGAGAGGAGGTGCATGCAGCAGCATCCTCCTCCGGTCACAGCCAGTGCCTGACCCGCATGGTGGCTGACTACATGGGGTCCTACAGCGGGCTTGACAGCGATGCCCCTGTTGATCCCATGGAGTATTGGGTCAAGCACCTGGAGATCTGGAGTGAGCTGGCGCAGTACGCCCTGGAAGTGCTGTCCTGTCCCCCTTCCAGCGTGCTGTCCGAGCGCTGATTCAGTGCAGCTGGTGGCGGGGTCACCGAGAAATGCTCACGTCTGTCTCACAAGTCTGTGGACAGACTGACGTTTCTCAAGATGAACCAGGCGTGGGTGGAAGGCGAGTTCCTGGCCCCTGTTGTCGGCGAGAGGGGGAC
Source organism: Hyperolius riggenbachi (assembly GCF_040937935.1). Taxonomy (NCBI): domain Eukaryota; kingdom Metazoa; phylum Chordata; class Amphibia; order Anura; family Hyperoliidae; genus Hyperolius; species Hyperolius riggenbachi. The sequence continues at coordinate 16,790,320 of NC_090648.1, forward strand.
ATGAACTGGCTGCCGGAAGAACCATCGTTAATGTGCCTTACCATCCTTTACCACCTCCTGGCTCCTGCTCACTAAGCCAGCCTGGTTCACTTTCACTATTACGTCGCCTGCAGCCACACATTTTACATCTACAGTGGGCTGCTGTGTAGTGTACTGCCCTTCTGCTGTCTGTCTGTGTTTCCCACTGCCAGGGTACACAGATTTACCTTCTGCTGCCGCTCTGCCACCAGCTATTACGTCAAACAATAGCTGCCCCTGCTGCCTGTATTTACCTTTAAAAAAAAAAAAGGTTTATTTTTTCTGAGGTGCCCGGGTTGAAAACTGTGTTGTCCCAGTTGTGTATTGGACACGATGTGGGCTGCATGACCGCTGTCTGGGACCTCCTGTTGTGTTTATTTACTCCCTGGTATCACCGCTAGGTACCAGGGCTATTATGTCACGCTGCCTGCCTGCTGCCACACTCACACTACTCCTCCATTCCTCCTGCTGCTGCTGCTGTCTGTCTGTGTTTCCCACTGCCAGGGTACACAGATTTACCGTCTGCTGCCACTCTGCCACCAGCTATTACGTCAAACAATAGCTGCCCCTGCTGCCTGTATTTACCTTTAAAAAAAAAAAAAAAAAAGGTTTAATTTTTCTGAGGTGCCCGGGTTGAAAACTGTGTTGTCCCAGTTGTGTATTGGACACGATGTGGGCTTCACGACCGCTGTCTGGGACCTTCTGTTGTGTTTATTTACGCCCTGGTATCATCGCTAGGTACCAGGGCTATTATGTCACGCTGCCTGCCTGCTGCCACACTCACACTACTCCTCCATTCCTCCTGCTGCTGCTGCTGTCTGTCTGTGTTTCCCACTGCCAGGGTACACAGATTTACCTACTGCTGCCACTCTGCCACCAGCTATTACGTCAAACAATAGCTACTCACATTACTCCTCCATTCCTCCTGCTGCTGCTGCTGTCGGTCTGTGTTTCCCACTGCCAGGGTACACAGATTTACCTTCTGCTGCCACTCTGCCACCAGCTATTACGTCAAACAATAGCTACCGGTATATCTGTGTAATTTGCTATAAAAACAAAACAAAAAAAACATTAAAAAAAAAAAGGTTTAATTTTTCTGAGGTGCCCGGGTTGAAAACTGTGTTGTCCCAGTTGTGTATTGGACATGATGTGGGCTGCATGACCGCTGTCTGGGACCTCCTGTTGTGTTTATTTACGCCCTGGTATCACCGCTAGGTACCAGGGCTATTATGTCACGCTGCCTGCCTGCTGCCACACTCACACTACTCCTCCATTCCTCCTGCTGCTGCTGCTGTCTGTCTGTGTTTCCCACTGCCAGGGTACACAGATTTTCCTTCTGCTGCCACTCTGCCACCAGCTATTACGTCAAACAATAGCTACTCACATTACTCCTCCATTCCTCCTGCTGCTGCTGCTGTCGGTCTGTGTTTCCCACTGCCAGGGTACACAGATTTACCTTCTGCTGCCACTCTGCCACCAGCTATTATTACGTCAAACAATAGCTACCGTATTTCCCCGAAAATAAGACAGTGTCTTATATTAATTTTTGCTCTAAAAGATGTGCTAGGGCTTATTTTCAGGGGATGCCTTATATTTCTATTAGGAATTGTCTCTCAGCGGAACATTTCCTGTTCTTTTGTATTGTGATGTTCATGGATTTGAAAGTATGCTTCTGTACTGATCAGGCACCTGCCCAGTCTTCCCTGCATACAGCTGATAACCTTGCTGTGTGCTGAGATGACAGGATCAGTGCCCAATTGGCACTGCACCACACTGGCCCCACTTACTGGCTGCCTCTTCCTCTTCTTTAGCTTCCGCTAGGGCTTATTTTCAGGGTAGGGTTTATATTTCAAGCATGCTCATAATTCCAACTAGGGCTTATTTTCAGGGTAGGTCTTATTTTCAGGGAAAGAGGGTATATCTGTGTAATTTGCTATAAAAACAAAACAAAAAAAACATTAAAAAAAAAAGGTTTAATTTTTCTGAGGTGCCCGGGTTGAAAACTGTGTTGTCCCAGTTGTGTATTGGACATGATGTGGGCTGCACGACCGCTGTCTGGGACCTCCTGTTGTGTTTATTTACGCCCTGGTATCATCGCTAGGTACCAGGGCTATTATGTCACGCTGCCTGCCTGCTGCCACACTCACACTACTCCTCCATTCCTCCTGCTGCTGCTGCTGCTGTCTGTCTGTGTTTCCCACTGCCAAGGGTACACAGATTTACCTTCTGCTGCCACTCTGCCACCAGCTATTACGTCAAACAATAGCTACTCACATTACTCCTCCATTCCTCCTGCTGCTGCTGCTGTCTGTCTGTGTTTCCCACTGCCAGGGTACACATATTTACCTTCTGCTGCCACTCTGCCACCAGCTATTACGTCAAACAATAGCTATATCTGTGTAATTTGCTATAAAAACAAAACAAAAAACCATTAAAAAAAAAAGGTTTAATTTTTCTGAGGTGCCCGGGTTGAAAACTGTGTTGTCCCAGTTGTGTATTGGACACGATGTGGGCTGCACGACCGCTGTCTGGGACCTCCTGTTGTGTTTATTTACGCCCTGGTATCACCGCTAGGTACCAGGGCTATTATGTCACGCTGCCTGCCTGCTGCCACACTCACACTACTCCTCCATTCCTCCTGCTGCTGCTGCTGCTGTCTGTCTGTCTGTGTTTCCCACTGCCAAGGGTACACAGATTTTCCTTCTGCTGCCACTCTGCCACCAGCTATTACGTCAAACAATAGCTACTCACATTACTCCTCCATTCCTCCTGCTGCTGCTGCTGTCTGTCTGTGTTTCCCACTGCCAGGGTACACAGATTTACCTTCTGCTGCCACTCTGCCACCAGCTATTACGTCAAACAATAGCTATATCTGTGTAATTTGCTATAAAAACAAAACAAAAAAAACATTAAAAAAAAAGGTTTAATTTTTCTGAGGTGCCCGGGTTGAAAACTGTGTTGTCCCAGTTGTGTATTGGACACGATGTGGGCTGCACGACCGCTGTCTGGGACCTCCTGCTGTGTTTATTTATGCCCTGGTATCACGCTAGGTACCAGGGCTATTATGTCACGCTGCCTGCCTCATTGACTGCCTGCTGCCACACACTCATCCTCCTCCTCCTGCTGCTGAATTTACCTCCTGCTGTCTGTGTGTTTCCCCTGCCAGGGAGCACATACAATGGCGCTTCCACCATGCACCACCAGCTATTTGTTACGCTCAAAAATAGCTGCATTTCTTTAAAAAAACGATAAAAATATATATACTTTTTATTAATACTTTGTGATATTATTTTTAGAGGTGTCCGGGTTGAAAACTGTGTTGTCCCAGTTGTGTATTGGACATGATGTGGGCTTCACGACCGCTGTCTGGAACCTCATGCTGTGTATTTACGGCCTGGTACCACCGCTAGGTACCACAGCCTATTATGTCTCGCTGCCTGCCTCATTGACTGCCTGCTGCCACACAATCATCCTCCTCCTCCTGCTGCTGCTGCTGAATTTACCTCCTGCTGTCTGTGTGTTTCCACTGCCAGGGAGCACATACAATGGCGCTTCCAACATGCGTGCGCCACCAGCTATTTATTACGCTCAAAAATAGCTGCATTTCTTTAAAAAAATAAAAAATAAAAGAGAAATAAGTGAAGAAGAAGAAGACGATATAGAAGAAGAAGAAGATATAGAAAAAGAAGAAGAAGAAGGAGAAGAAGAAGAAGATATAGAAAAAGAAGAAGACGAAATAGAAAAATAATAAGAAGAAGAAGATATAGAAAAAGAAGATATAGAAAAAGATATAGAAGAAGAAGATGAAGAAGAAGAAGATGAAGAAGATGAAGATGAAGAAGAAGAAGAATTTGAAGAAGAAGAAGAAGATGAAGAAGAAGATGAAGAAGATGCAGATGATGAAGAAGAAGAAGAAGAAGAAGAAGAAGAAGAAGAAGAAGAAGATGAAGAAGAAGAAGAAGAAGAAGAAGAAGAAGAAGAAGAAGAAGAAGAAGAAGAAGAAGAAGAAGATATAGAAGAAGAAGAAGATATAGAAGAAGAAGAAGAAGAAGAAGATATAGAAGAAGAAGATATAGAAGAAGAAGAAGAAGATTAAGAAGAAGAAGAAGAAGATATAGAAGAAGAAGAAGAAGAAGAAGAAGAAGAAGAAGATATAGAAGATGATGATGAAGAAGAAGAAGAAGTATATACACTGTACTAAACAGAATTTTGGACACAACTTCTCTTTCTACCTTTTTTTTTTTTAAAGGAACATCCCCACATAATCACTTGCTGTTGTTACTTGGAAAAAAAGATGTTTCTTGCATCATTCACCCTCAAAACAAGTGTTGGAAGCTATTTAAGGCCAATTCGAATAGTCAGCTCGAATAATGAGCTCGAATACCGACTCGAATAGTGAGCTCGAAGTCCGAGGTCGAATCGAATAGTAAAAAATATTCGACTCAAATATTCGACCGAACGCGAATAATTTACTATTCGAATTCGACCAAACTCGAATAATAAAAAGGGGTATCCGAGCACCACTGTAATGCGTTTATGTTTGATGGTAGGTGGTACTGGCAGCTGTCCGGCACAGCTATGGGGACCTCGGTATCATGCACATACGCCAATTTTTTTTTGGCATGGTGGGAGGAGAAGTATGTGTATGGTGCCGACGTTCCCCATGGGGGAGGCCTCAGGAGATGGTCCAGATACGTGGATGACGTGTTGGTGTTTTGGTCCGGGACTTATGAGATGTTTATGCAATTTATGGGTTACTTGAATAAAGAAAATATGCAATTTACGCATGAATTCAGTAAAGACAAGGTAGCCTTCTTAGATCTAGAATTATGTATTGTGGAGAACCAACTAATAGCAAAAGGATATAGGAAGCCAGTTTCAGGAAATACATTTTTGCATCGGACCAGCTATCATCCATCTCACGTCTTCAAATCACTACCGTATGGTCAATTTTTACACCTTGCGAAGAAATAACACCACACTTGAAGATTTTTTTGAACAAGCAATGGACCTTAAAGCAAAGTTGTTGGATAGGGGCTATACCCAGTTAGAACTAGATCAAGCAATACAGAAAGCTAGCTTGATAGATAGGAAAGATATAGTGAAAAAGAAAAAGAGGGAATAAACAAATAAAGGTGTAGGAGAGAGATTAGTGTTCTCATTTGATTTCAATCCAATGGCAGATGCAATAAGGCGTAATATTTTAGAGAAATGGAATATAATAAAGCAGTATCCATCCCTGAAAGATATTTACAAAGAGCCGCCCCTGATAACCTTTAGACGTGCCCCGACTATAGGCGATAGAGTCACCTCTAGTGAATTTACAATGCCAAGGGAACTTAACTGGTTAGAAAGGAGGCAGACCAAAGGCAACTATAGATGTGGACACTGCTCGATATGTTCACAATTAAGCAGAGGAAGAAGTATATGAGTGGGCCCTGTGGACACGAAAGTCTGACACTTCTTCACATGTCAAACAAAGTTTGTGGTTTATATTATATGGTGCCCATGTCACCGGTTCTATATAGGCATGACGACTAGAGAAATGAAAACTAGAGTGTTGGAGCATTTCAGATCTGTGGATTCAGGAAAAGGATGCCCGAGACTTATAGAACATGTTAGAATAGCTCATGGAAGTAATGCTAACTGCCTAACCTTTGCTGGTTTAGATCATATGCCAGTGCCACATAGAGGAGGTGATAGAGAACGATTACTCTTAAGGAAGGAATCAACCTGGATCATAAAAACAGATGTGATGGGCCCTCTAGGCCTGAATGAAAATATAGAAATGGCATGCTTCCTGGACCCTTAGAGTATAGTTTAGCCTTAAAAATTGGAAAGTATAGAGTAGATTTTTTTTAATATGTCTTTACTGTAGGATGTTGTTGTTTTTAGAGGTAGGGGTGACATCTGTATATCGGGAGTGTTATGAATGGAGCTGATTGGGACGTGTATTTTCGATCCAGTTTAAATATCGTAATTATGCATAGAGTGTAATTTTTGTAATTTTTCTAATAATACAGTCACTTTAATACTGGAGATCTACCGCCCAGTCTTAGCTCCATGAAATTCTCAGCATTTTTTAGTTGGAACTTTTTTTTCATAAAACGTTTATTGAGTGAAAAAGGGTCATACATTGTGATCAAATAAAGAGATACATGTTGCATACAATGCCACTTTAGGCTCAGAAGAACCATATAACAGACATTCAGTATTCTTGTACTTTACGCTAATTGTTCTTTTTAAAACTTGTTTGATTATGCACTCATTATCCTTGTCATTTCGCAGAGCAGCTGGAGGTAAATTTTTTCTCCCTGCTCCTGGAAAGGACAGACCTGATCCTATTAAGCAGATGGCTCAAGGGAGCCTCAATAGGTTAAGGGTTATATCTGAAATTACCGTGCATCTTGAATTCACTAATCCGCTAGTGCATGCATTTGGGCATTATGCTTCCTTAACATGAAGCGCCTTAGATCTGTTTACTTGGCCTGAGTAGGCATATAACACATAACGAATAACAGCCTAAATATTGAACTTTAAAAACATATTAACAACACAAAGAAAAGAAAATCTTAAGTATCAGTCCGTATTGTTATTAGGAGTTGGTGAGTTAGTTCCCTATCCAGGAATCTGGGATATAAAAGTCATATTTTCCCCCCATTGATCTGTCTTTGATTTTTTGTTCCATAAGCAGATTTCTCTTGACTGTGTGTTTTAACTGTTCTATGGAGATTTGATCTGCTGTTTTCCAGTTTGCGGATATGAGTGAGAGTGCTGTTAGTATCACATGGGTTATCTGAGGTCTTATTTGTTTTGGGAGCTTCTCTAATCCCACTAATAGTAACTAACGCTAGTTGTGGTGAGATTGTCAGGTTAAAATTAAAGACATTGTTTATCCAGGCCTCAACCTGTTTCCAGAAAGTAAGTATCATTGGACATTCCCAAAACATGTGTACTAGCGTGCCTTGTGCAGATGCACAATGCCAGCATAGAGGAGAGACTTCCTTTGAGAATGATGCTAACCTTCTTGGGGTGTAGTACCAACGAAATAGAAGTTTTCGAGTTTGTTCCCAATGGGAGTTACATTTAGAGATCTTTAAGGTTGTATTAGTAGCTGCAATAAGTTGAGCTGAGGAGATCTGGCAGATTAGGTCGTTTGACCAACTGAGAGCATAACGCTCAAGGGGCGATTTAGATGTGGAGAGTAAGGTTTCATACCAAGTGGATATTTCTCCTTTACTTGGACCTCTAAAGTTTAGTAGGGTGAGTATGTGATCTGGTAGTTTAGGGAGACCTATATTATGGGATTTTATCCAGTGGTGTATTCTGTGGTAGTTGAAAAGCTGGGACGAGGGAAGCTTATACTCTGTCTGTAATTCGGTAAATCTTTTTATTTCTGCTCCATTGAATAAATCGTTAAAGGAAATGGGCTTTTTTGCTTGCCATGAATTCAAATTTAAGTCTGGAATGAATTGTTTTAACACTGAGAGGGGGAAAATAGGACTGTGTTTCAAATTAGTGTCAGGAGGGTGTTTAAGAAAGTGTTCCCATGCGAGCAGCAAGGATCTGATTGTTGGGTATTGCGAAGTGGGGGCCTTTGCTCCGAAAACCATGCTCATTAATGTTAAGCGGGGATCTTTAGTTAGAAAACATTTCTCCATCTCTGCCCAAGGTTTGGAGGATAGGGGTTCCACCAGTTTTTAGCCATATCCAGTAAGGTGGCGTAGTAGTACGAGTCTATACATGGGAGGCCCATACCTCCCCATTTTTTGGGCAAAATCATGATCTTGTGGGGAACTCTTATTTTTTTCCCTTGCCAAACGAAGTGGGATACACATTTTTTTAATTCTGATAGGTAAGATTTGTTCAGTGGGATATTGACAGTTCTAAACATGTAGAGGATTTTTGGGAGAATGAACATTTTGAAAGCGGCAATTCGGCCAGACCAGGACAACCATTTTTTTGACATCTCCGTACACTCTTTTTTAATAGAAGTCAGCAGAGGTACATAATTGCAGGAAAATAGTTTATCGGTTGCGTTGGGTACTTTTATTCCCAGGTATGGGACTTCAGAATCTGCCCATGGGAAGGGGAACTCATCTTTTATTTTTGCTTTCTCTGTGGGAGATATATTAAAATCTAGGAGAAGAGACTTATTATGGTTTAGTTTATATAGTGAAGCTTCTGAGAATAGTTTTAATTCCTTCATTACTTGCTCTAAAGAATTGACCGGTTCGGTCAGAATCAATGCTACGTCGTCTGCGAACATGTTTATAACATGTTGGTTATTACCAATCTGAACCCCTTTTATCTTAGGGTTGGAACGGATTTTTTGGGCCAATGTCTCCATTAAAAGTACAAATATAATTGGTGAAAGGGGGCACCCTTGACGGGTTCCATTCGATATACTAAAAGATTTTGAAATGAAATCAGCTGCATCGACTCTGGCCGACGGTACTGTATACAGGGCGAGTATTGCTGTTAGTATAGAGCCGGAAAAACCAAACTTAATAATTGTGCTTTTCAGGAACTGCCAATGAACTCTGTTGAATGCCTTTTCCGCGTCCAGTGTAAGAAGCACCAAAGGCATTCGACAGAGTTCTACATGTCTTAATATACCCAACAGACATCTAGTTCTATCATTGACTTGTCGTCCCCTGGTGAAACCCACCTGATCGTAGGCCAGTAAGTTTGGAGTTATCTGCATCAAGCGATTAGCCAAAAGTTTTGCATACAATTTAAGGTCGGCGTTTAGTAGTGAAATTGGTCTGAAATTTGCTGGAGAGGACTGATCTTTCCCAGGTTTGGGGATAACGGTGATGATAGCTTCTAGGTATTCGCTCGGAATATTATTTCCTTCTGTAAAAGAATTAAATAGTGCTTTAAGAGAAGGTGCTAGAGAATCTGCGAATGCTAAATAATATTCATTATTGTAGCCATCAGGGCCGTTTTAGGTTTTTAATGGTTTTCAGGATTTCTGACTCAGTAAATGGGCTATTTAGAAATTCTAATTGTGACTCTGAGACCTTGGGTAATTTAATAGATTCTAGAAATGTGTTTATAGAATCTTCTGAGGGTTGTGGAGTCTGTGGGTCGTTTTTAAGGTTATATAGGTTGGCATAAAAATCACTAAACAGATCTGCTATCTCTTTAGGGTTAGTGATTTTGTTCTTGGAAATAGGGTGTAGTTGGAACTTTTTTACATCCCTTGATGTACAGAGTCATTCCCCTATTTTTATTTTTCTAATATTAATATACCAGCTTATACCCGTTTGTGATGCCATCTTGTGGCCATGTGGCAGATTGCTAGACCTGGATGTGTAATGGCAATCTTAAGCATGGTATGCATACTTCCATTGGTGTTTATGCACTCCCATGCGTACATCAGTGGTTGTATGCGTAATTACGTATTATGATTCTTCACATAGTATATAACCCAGAAACGGATAGTCGTGAATTGCCACACTGCCTCTGAAGACGCTACTGAAGCGAAACGGACGTTAGGCGGGCCGTTCTCACCACCATGCCCAACAACCTTTACTAACCACAACGGGTATGTGCACTTTACATGTTTGTACTGCATGAATACTTTTTGCATATTGAAAGAGCCGCTGGCAATAAAGCTCTTTTTAAAGCTAGAAGCAGTGCTGGATCTTCATATATCTATTTGGTGAATGAGTCTGATATCTATGTTTCTGGATCCTGAGCACGCTGTGCTTTGTATGTGTTACTACCTGGTGGAATCGATGCATTTTGGGATTGCAAGAAGCGATTTATTTTGAGTGCCGCCGTAGTGCCAGTTGCTGTATCCTCCATTGTGCAGGGCAAGATAGCCCTTAAAGAGAGAGAGTAAAGCTACAGAGTGTATGTGTGTCCACCAATCTAGTCGCCATCCAGCGACGATGAACACACAACCATGAAGATCAGGTGAGAAGGCAATCGCAAGAGATGGCGATTGCTAACAGTGACACAAGACAGAATAAGCACAGAGGAGGAATGTATGTGTGTGCACCAATCTAGTTGCCAACCTGCGACAGTGGACACACAACAGAGGAAACCAAGTGAGAACGCAATCGCAAGAGAAGCGATTGTGAATGAGAATGAGCACAGGGACAGAATGTATGTGTCTGCACCAATCTAGTCGCCAACCTGCGACGGTGCACACACAACAGCAGATACGAAGTAGGAACGCAATCGCGAGAGAGGCGATTGCCAGAGGTAACACAAGGCTAAAGCAAGACAGGGCACGAGAGTAGCAAAGGCACAGCAAATCATACAATGAGAAGTCCCTCAGCAAAGCAACTCTGAAAGTTGCAAGATGAAGCCAGGTCTCTTTTCCAGAGACCTGCATCTCTCAGACATAAGGAAGGGTCAAACAGCTGTCTGCCTGTGCAGCCAGCTGAGCGGATCATTACAACAATAAATGCATAAATAAATTCATAGGTAAATCAATGCAGCAGGCCAGCAGCAGCAGGAGTCAGGTAGAAATACAATAAATACATAAATAAATTCATAGGTAAATCAATGCAGCAGGCCAGCAGCAGCAGGAGTCAGGTAGAAATACAATAAATACATAAATAAATTCATAGGTAAATCAATGCAGCAGGCCAGCAGGAGGAGGAGGAGTCATCACGTATGGCAGGCAGCAGGCAATGTATTGTAATTCCCAGGCAGGCACCTCATGTCCTCCTTTCGCCGACAATAGGTGCCAGGAACGTGCCTGGTTAATCTTCAAAAATGTCAGTCTGTCCACGCCCTCTGTGGACAGATGAGAGCGCTTCTCGGTGACCACGCCACCGGCTGCACTGAAGCACCTCTCAGACAGCACGCTGGAAGGGGGGCAAGACAATACCTCCAGGGCGTACTGCGCAAGCTCCCTCCAGATGTGCAAGCGCTTCACCCAGTACTCCATGGCGTCCACAGGCTCCTCGCTGCCGGTGTCAAGCCCACTGAAGGACCCCATGTAGTCGGCCACCATCCGAATCATGCGCTGGCTGTGACTCTCACCGAAGGTGGCTGCTGCCCGCACCTCCTCTCTCGGCTGCTGTACCTTCATGTAGAACGCCTGCGTCAATGACAGCAGGTCTCCTGGGCATCTGACGCTGCTGCTGGCTGCAGGCACCTGCTGCTGTGCTGCTGGCTGCTGGACAGGGACAGAGGGAGTGGAAGGCGGGGGGAAGGCTTCCTCCAGTCGCCAAACAAGGATCTCCTGCAACTCCCTTGCTCGCTGCTCACGGTCTCTGGCAGGCAGAAACTGTTCCCACCTCCCCCTCAGCCGTAAGTCCAGGATCATGCTGATGCAGGCGTCCTCCCTTGCTTGCATTCGCTTGACCCTGGGGTCTGTGCGCAGGCAGCGCAGCATGTGCGCTGCCATGGGGAACAGGGTGGACCGTCTAACAGGGACTTCAGGGTCAGCGTCCTCCTCCTCCTCCTCTTGCCCCTGAGACTCTTCCTCCTCTCTCCACCCTCGCACCACTGCTGCTGCGCTCCGATGTCCCCCCCCAGCAGCAACGTCCAGCACCTCCAACTCCTCCTCCTCCTCCTCCTCCAGGGACTCAAATACCTGCGGAGCAGTGGACTGCGCAGGCGGCTGCTGTACCAGCTGCTTCAGGGCCTCCTCTCCCAAATCCACCAAATCGCCAAGTGCCCTGTCCAGCAGACAAACAAAGGGCACCCACTGGCAGAGGGATGCCCGTTGTTCACTCACCAGGTTTGTTCCCTGCAGGAAGGGAGCCAACACCAAGCAGACCTGCTGCATCTGCCCCCATTGCGCGTTGGTGAGGAGCTGGAGTGTGGTGCTGCTTCTGCTGCCGGTGCCGGCGACAGTGGCATCATAGATGTACCGGTTGACAGCCCTCCTCTGCTCAACCAGCCACTCCAACATCGCCAGGGTGGAGTTCCAGCGAGTTGGCACATCTATGATAAGGCGGTGTCGTGGCAGGCCCTCCTGCTGCTGGATGTCTGCCAGTTTAGCTGCGGCAGCTGCTGAGCGGCGGAAAGTGCGCACAATTTTCCGCGCCGCTTCTAACAGCACCTCCATCCCCAGGTAGGTGCGCATGAACTTTTGCACCACCAGGTTCAGGACGTGGGCCAAGCAAGGGATGTGGAGCAAGTCTCCACTGCTGATGGCAGACAGCAGGTTGGCGGCATTGTCGGACACCACCAATCCCACAGTGAGGCCTCTGGGGGTCAGCCACATCCTCTCCTGCTCCCTTATGTACCGGAGCACGTTGGATGCCGTCAAGGAGTGTTTCCCCAGGCTTTTCATCTCCAGCAGCGCTTGGCAGTGCCGGGCCTTCACGTTGCTGGAGAGATGGGATCGCTTGGTGGTGGGAGCTGCTGCTTCTCCCCTGACCCCGCGTGGTGGCACCACGTAGTGGGCGACTGGTGCTGCTGCGCCCGAGGATGGACCTGCTGCTTCCTTGCTCGGGCTTTCCACCAGGCTGATCCAGTGGGCCATAAAGGACAGATAGCGCTCTGTCCCAAACCGGCTGCTTCAGGAATCCATGGTTATGTTGATCCGCGCACTGACAGCGTGATCCAGCGCGTGGCCCACGTTCTCCATGGCAGAGCGGTGCAGTGCTGGGATCGCCCTGCGGGAGAAATAGTGGCGGCTGGGGACTTGCCACCCCGGGATCCCAACCTGCAGCAGCGCTCTGATGTCACTCGCCTCCTGCACAAAGGAATATGGCAGGAGCTGGGAGCACATGGCCCGGGCAAGCAACCCGTTCAGCAACCGGATGCGCCTGTGGGCGGGAGGCAGCACCTTGGTCACACCGGGGAATGCTTCGCTGAGCAGGGTCTGGCGGCGTTTGCCTGCATGGGAGGATAAGGAGGCCACTGTGGAGGGAGCTGATGAGGCCACTGAGGACTGGCTGCCCGGGAAGGGGGTGGGAGTGAGTTGCTGCTGTGCTCCTGCTGCTGCTGCTGCTGGATGGGCAGGAGGGGCTGCTGCTGCTGCTGGATGGGCAGGAGGGTCGGCTGCTGCTGCTGCTGCGGAAATCTGTGCAGTGGCTGTCTGGCTCTGACCACTGCCTGCACCACTTTGCATAAGCTTCTCCAACTCATTAAAGTCCTCAAAATGTCTGCTCTGTAAGTGGGTCTGCAGGCACGAGGTACTCAATTTGTGGATATCGCGACCTCTGCCCGAGACTGAGATTGCAACTCTTGCAAATCCCAGGGTCGGTTCCACTGGGCACTTGGTGAAGTACCGCCAGACTGGGGACTTCAACCTGCTCTTTGAGCTTGAGGGCTGGGGTTTTTGGGTGCCCTTGGAGGATTGTGCCTTTTTGGTTGTAGTTTGAGGTTTGCTGCGGGTGGTGGTAGCGACTGAAGCAGCAGGCTGTGGCTCCTGCCTTCCACACCCTGTGCTGGCCGCCTTGCTGCTGCCGCGCCTCTGCGCCAGAGACGCCTCCTCCTCCGATGACGAGTTGCCTTCAACCAACTGTGCTGGTGGTACTGGTGGCACATAGGGAGGATCTATCAAGTCATCATCATCAACCCCAAACAAATCCTGTGAGCCCGACTCAACCAACTCCTCTACCCCAACATCCCCTGCATCACGCCCCTCCTCCTCAGTGCCAACAACAAACTTCTGCACTTCAAACTCCTCCTCCTCCTCCTTGGATGGCCCCATCATGTCCAACTCATACTTCTCCAAAACATCCCTGTACATGGTCACAGTCTCAGGGGAGAAGAGCGTGCTCATTGAGGGCAGGCTGGTCGATGGGGTCACCGTGACCATGGCCTCAAGCGCTGGTGGAGGCCTGCTGCGGACAGGAGTGCTGGTGCTGGTGGCACTGGTCTCGCTGGTGCTGGAGGCCTGGCTGGAAAAGGTGGCTTCCTGCCCCGCCATCATTTCCACCACAGCCTGCACCTGACTCTCCCCAATGGGCCGTGGGCGATGACCCGTCTCAAAGATGGGCGCAACATGCTGCTGTTGCGCCTCTGCTCCCTCCTCCCTGTGGTCAGTGGCTGGCGGCGGACCAGTCCCAGACCTGCTGCTGCTGGCAGTGGCTCTTGCAATGGCGCTGCCTCTCCTGGTGGTGCCTCACCCTCTACCTCTACCTCTGCCAGTCATTGTGCACTATACAAATACAGTAAAAAAAAATAAGTAGAAGAGGGCGGGAAAGGGTGTAAACTTTAATAAAGTCTGTGTTGGTGGTGACTTGGTGGTGACTAGTAGTAGTAGTAGGCAGTAGTAGTACGCACGCAGGTAGCTAAGAAACACCTAGCGTACTACGCTACAAGTAAGTCGTGCGGCAGACAGTCGGTGACAATTACAAACGGTCACATACGGTCAGACGCAATAAATCAATAGGCTCGGGCAGGCGACAGACAGTCACAGGTCACTCACAACAATGGATGCTGGTGGTGGCCTGTATGTGTTGTAACTCTTATTTATTACACACACTACAGATGATAATGAAATCACACAGTAAAAGTGAAAAAAAAATATAAGTGAACGGGTACTAGTAGACTAGTAGTATAGTAGTAGACACTAGTAGTAGCACGCACGCAGGTAACTAAGAAACACCTAGCGTACTACGCTACAAGTAAGTCGTGCGGCAGACAGTCGGTGACAATTACAACAATCGGTCACACGAGGTCAGACGCAATCAATCAATAGGCTCGGACAGGCGACAGACAGTCACAGGTCAGGTCACTCATAACAAATGCTGGTGGTGGCCTGTCACAGTCAGTAACTAACTAACACAGTACTGAAACTAATAAAGTAACAGACTACAGCAGTAATAATTAACTAAACTAGTACTACTAAGTACACAACTAACTAGAATCCCTAACCTACCTAAGCTAGTAGTAGGCTAAGGCTACCTAGGCTAGCAGGCCTAGCCTGCACACAGACTAACACTAGCCTAGCACAGTATACACTATGCACTAGCTGACTAAAAACAATCAAAATACTAGCTAACTATATAAGACAACAATAAATGTGTTTAGGAGGTGTTTAGGAAGCAAAACGCTAGGTTTAGCAGTGAAAAGCACTTGCTCAGACACAGCACAGCACTGGAGAATCTCTCAGTACCAGCAGCAGTCACACAAGTGTGTGGCTCCGCACAGGGCCGGATTACCGACCAGGCAACAAAAGCAGTCGCTTGGGGCCCCCAATAAGAGTCAAAGGGGCCCCATCAGCACTTAAACCAGCCCTCGCCATCCTGTCAGCGGTGGCTGGATGGTATAATGGTTAAAGGGACTCTGAGCAGTGCAGTAACTATGGAAAGATGCATATCATTTTAAAGCTCTCTTTCTCCTCTTTCCAATGATATATAAATGGCCACCCTATGCCTTTTAGTTTTCGCTATTTTCGCGAATGAAATCGCAGCCACAGGACGACTTTTCTCCAAAGTCGGCAGCTCGATTTAGCACAATGCAATGAAATATAAGGAACCCAGGGGTATATAATTACAAACATCATGGTAGTAGGTGTGAGGATGTAATTGATTAGTTGTGGGTATGCTTAAAGGCATACCCACAGGCACTGCTCGGAGTCCCTTTAAGGGCTCTGCCACTGACACAGGAGACCAGGGTTCGAATCTCGGCTCTGCCTGTTCAGTAAGCCAGCACCTATTCAGTAGGAGACCTTAGGCAAGTCTCTCTAACACTGCTACTGCCTATAGGGTGCGTCCTAGTGGCTTCAGCTCTGGCGCCTTTAGTCCGCCAGGAGAAAAGCGCGATATAAATGTTACTTGTCTTGTCTTGTCAAATGATGCCGTGTGCTGCTGATTGTCTTCAGAGCCAGGCTCTCCTCCTAGGTCCCCCTCCTGCTGCCCACTCTGCCCTCCCTTCCCACAGAGAACCACAGCTGCAGCAAGAATGATAGCAGCAGATGGCAAACGCTCACTCACCTATCCATGATCCAAGCGATAGAGATCCCGTCGTCTGAAACCCATCTGTCTCTTCTACAGTGCAGCCGCTCGCTCTGAACTTCCTGATTCTCAGATCAGACAGAAAGTAGGAAGCAGTAATAGTAGTAGTAACAGAGCGGCAGCACTCTAGAGGAGACAGATGGGCTCCGGATGACGGGACCTCTATTGCTTGGATCGCAATAGGTGAATGTGAGTCATCTGGTGCTGTCATTCTCCCCCGCTGTGGCTGCCTTCTCTGCTGGACTATCGTATTCACTGGGATGGAAGCTGCATGGTGGCTGTCTAGTTTGGGAGGAAATCAGTTGATCGGTGGTGGGGGTGGTTATGTAATTCTGTCTGGGGAACAGCTTCCGGTTTGGTGGTGTCCAGAGCTTTCTGCTATTGCCAGGTTGGAGATGCAGGGGGAAGGTGCTGCTGCTGTGATATCTGGCGCCCTCTTCACAGCGGTGCCCCAGCCCCTGAGTGCAAATGTCCCAGCCATTCATCTCTCACTCTGCATTTTGCCGCTGCAATTCCCTGCATTGTGCAACCACAGAGGAAAGCGAGCTTTTGCACATAGCAACCAGTAGCTCGGCTGCCCCGGTGTGTGCGGCATGTTGCTGTGCAGCTGCATCTTCTGATTCTATTACGACATGATGGGGGGCCCAAATCAGTTACTTTGCTTAGGGCCCCATTTAGCCTTAATCCGGCTCTGGCTCCGCAAGATGGCCACCGCCTTATATAGAGGAGGGGAGGGCCAGGCTCCCCTCCTCTGATTGGTTGCTAGGGTTGCCAGGTCCTCGGCAGGAGGACTTCTGATTGGCCCAATGACGTCATCCCAAAATCCCGAAGCCGAAACCGAACCCACAGCTCCATCCGGCCGAATTCGAGTGCGCACATTCGGCAGGCTTCGTATTCGGGTTCGGCTCGGATTGCAGCATTCGGGTTCGGGTTCGCATGCGGCAAACCAAAAAAACACCCACATTTTTCGGGGAAACTTCGCATTCGGGGTCCTGCTGAGCAACCCTGCACTATTGTTCTATTGGTTTTTTTTAGCTAACTAGCTTGTAATTGTTTGAATTCATTCACTCAGTTAGGTCCTGTCTGTGTCTGTGTGTGCTGTGCAGGCCAACAGGACAGTATAGCTTAGGGAATAGGATTACTGTGTTATTGTATTGCATATAGATAGTACTGCAGTTAGTTGTTAGAGAGTAGTACTGTGTTAGCTTACTACAGATTACTGCAGTGCTGCTGTGCTGAGCATTGTCAGTGAGACAGTTAGACAGATAGTGTGCACTGTCTGTCCTCTACTCTGCGGTCTGTCACTCCGTGCTGATTTGATTTAAAGTCCAACCCCGATTTTATTAAAGTAAAAGTACCCCACATCATCTGGTGACATCATCACGTATAAGTTGTACTATGTCTGCTGGCACCGGCAGCCGGGGGAGGGGCAGCAAGGGCAAGAGGACAGGGAGCAACATTACGGCCACCCTCAGGTCTACCGTGTCAGTGTCAACCCCAGCGGGCAGCCTACCCTCAGTCATCGAGCTTTTCACTCCAGGCGCCACGATTGAACTCAAGGCTGTTAGCCGCAAGGAGTTTGAGGAGGATGTTCTGGGTTTTGAGGAGGGGGGGTATGATGTTGATTATGGGATGAAGGACCGTGACTACCATCCACAGGATGGGGATGTCAGCTCTGACTCTGAGGAGGAGGATGCGTTGGTGGGTTTGGCACGGAGGATCAGCATTGCAGACAGTGGCCGTGGAATGCGGGACCCACATCCTTCTGCCGCTACCACCAGCCGCACCACTCAACCCCCAACCGCCACAGGGAGAAAAGCTGCAGCATCCCATTCAGGCCGCAGGGGAATCTTCACCTCCCCAATCTGGCCACCACGGTGCCACAGGCCACTGCTGCTGATACCACCACCTATATTCAACCCAAAACACAATTGCGGTGTCATTTTTTGGAGGTGTCTGGGCTGAAAACCGTCATGTCCCAGTTGTGCGATTGGACTTTGGACACAATGTGGGCTGCACGACCGCTGTCTGGAACCTAGTCCTGATGTTAATTGACAGCTTTTTTTTTTTTTTTTCATTTTATGTCCACCAAATAATAAATGAGTGTTTCCATTTAAAAAAACATGATGCTACATGCATCATTTACCCTAAAAACCATTTTTAAAGCTATTTAAAGGGCACTTCCGGTTTTTCTATCCGAATACCCGAATAGGTCGTGTTTCCGTGGGTAATGCGGCTGGATATCCGCGTCCACGTGGATATCCACAAGGTCGAATCTGGATATCTGAATTGGATCCGGATATCTGGGTACCCGGATCCGAATCCATTCGGGTATTAAAAAGTACTACCCGAGCATCCCTGGTAAGGATTGTTGAATTTTCTAGAGCTGGGGTGTCCGAGGTTGGAGGTAAGGATTGCTGCATTCTCTAGAGCTGAGGTGCTTGAGGTTTGAGGTAAGTATTGTTGCATTCTCTAGAGCTGGGGTGCCTGAGGTTTGAGGTAAGTGTCACAGGGCCCCTAGTGGCCGGACCGCAAAATACCTTCCAAACGGTTTCAGCACACAGACCATGCAAGCTGTGGTCGCAATCGGTGCACAGAAACTGCTGGAATTTTGGCAGCAGACCGACTAGAACTGTGATTTACAGTAATTAAAAATTACACACTATTTCAGGATATAACTGCCACCACCTCTTTTACCATGGGAAAGAGGAGCCCACTGACTGGCTGAGTCTAGACCTGCAAATAAAAACAGTTAAACACACTCTATTCTGTCTAGCTAGCAACAATAGTAGCAACTCTTTAGAAGTCAGGGTTCAGTTTGTGCGGCTGAATAGCAGGGTAGCTCAGAATCAGAATCAGAATTGTTTATTTCGCCAAGCATGACTGGGTCATGCCCGGAATTGGGTTTGGCACAATACATAGCTCAGAGGTGCAGGAGGTCAAAGAAGATGCCATTTACAGGGCTACAGTAAAACAGTAAAACAGTGATAGGGAAAGGCATAATACATACATACACACTATAACGTCAGCAGAACAAAAAACATAGCGAACACAATAGGCTCTCCCAGTGGCGTAGCTAAGGAGCTGTGGGCCCCGATGCAAGTTTTACAATGGGGCCCCCCAAGCACTCTATACATAAAAAATTGATACGGCGCACCAAAACCTACCAATGGCAACTACAGTGTCAGAGGTGCAAGAAGGGGCTGGGGAACAGTGTGTTAATGATTACCATTATACATAGCATCAATAGAAGTGATTATTATGAGCACAGGACCAAAAGAGAGCTAATACTGTAGTTGAGGGAGGGCCCTTCGGGGCCCCTCTGGCCCAAGGGCCCCGATGCGGTCGCTACCTCTGCACCCCCTATTGCTACGCCCCTGAGCTCTCCCAAAAGTGGCATGAGAAAACATATGATCAGTTCAGTTCAATTATCGTTGTCCGTTTGACAGGTTGCCCGAGACCATTACTCTAGTCCAAACTCAGCAGGTGGTGGAGCGCTGATGGCGGGTGGAAAAATGTGGAGGGAGTTCAGGAGGTTAACAGCCGAAGGGAAAAAAAGAGTTCCTATGTCTGGTGGTCTTGGTGCAGCCGCCTGCCCAGAGGTTATGGGCTGAAGAAGCGGTGACCTGGGTGAGAAGGGTTACTTGCAATTTTCAGTGCCCTTTTGCGCAGTCTTGTGTTGTACAAGTGGGCAAGAGAGGGCAGGGGACTCCCAATGATCCTCTCTGCCGACCCGATGACTCTCTGTAGTTTGTGCCTGTCGCTGGTGTTGGCGCCCACGTACCAGACCAGGATTGAGGAGCAGAGGATTGATTGAATTGTGGCAGTGTAGAAACATCAGAATCTCCTGGGCCATGCCAAACTTCCTAACCTGATGGAAGAAGTAAAGTCTCTGCTGGGCCTTCCTCAGAGTGGCCTTACTCTGAGTGGCAGTAATTTTGGGCCTCCAGTTGAGGTCACATGCGATGGTAGTGCCCAGGAGGCGCGCGCAGGACACTCTAGCCACTTCTGTACCATCGATGTAGCTGGATAAATAAAGGACGTTTGCGTTGTTTATTAAGACGCAATATAAATAATTAATATATACAGACAATCGTTAAAATCAACAATTATAGAAACATTAATAGCCAGTATGAAAATAAAAGGAAGAAAATACTTAGAGTTTGTGGAAATATGTCCTTTCTGGGAAAACTTGTAAAGTTCCTTTGTTTCAGTTCAAGAGCAAAGTTCAGGCAAGATGGCCGCTACCCACATGGTCCTCTGGCTAGCAGCATGCTCCCAAACCGATGGAATTTGGAGGACTGAGGGAGCAGTCCCTCACAAACACTTTTGAATAATGTACATCTTTGGGTGGAGTCTCAGGTAAAGCCCAGGGGTTGGGCAGGGGGCGGTTATTCCCCTGGGTGAATTCCTGGTGCTCACCCAATATGACATTTTCTATATCTCGGCGTACGCTTCCCGCACGCACTTAACGGTCACAGATTCATGTTCCTAAGAATATGACCCTTCATATGATACCAAACTTGGGTGTTTTTTCACGCCCAGTTACGAAATAGTGGAATACCTCGGGTTCTGGGTATGTCAGTGGCCCCAATTTAATATCAAAATATTCAGAAGATCCGGACCAGCAGAATGAGATAACTTTCACATCTCTCCTATGAACGGTATTCCTAAAACAGGCTAAAGATCATAACTCCATGCTTTCCTAATCTGGCTGAATGGCTCAGGCAAGTCTGAGCCCAGGCTGGGAAAGCTTCCTCTAGATGAACAGACTTTTGGTTTTACACCTCTGGCTAATTAACATCTAAGCATGAGATCAGCTTGGACAAGCTTTGGCACCTCTGTGAAGGCACAGATACTAGTCATATGCTAATTACAAATCACAGGTCTTTTCAGTAAGCATACTTGGCCCTTATGAAAAGAAAACTCGCTGAGAGAAAGAGAGAGCCCAGATTGACTGCAGATAGCCACAGACAGACAATCTATGTTGGGCAACGCAATGACAATCGGGCAGTAAACCGATTGCTATTGTGTTCTATTTTCTCACGGCTCGTCCGTGACAGTAAATATTGCTGCATTCTCTAGAGCTGGGGTGCCTGAGGTTTGAGGAGTAAGGATTGTTGCATTCTCTAGAGCTGGGGTGCCTGAGGTTGGATGGAAGTATTCCTGCATTCTTTAGAGCTTGGAGTGCCTGAGGCTGGAGGTAAGGATTGCTGCATTCTTTAGAGCTAGGGTGCCTGAGGCTGTAGGTAAGAATTGCTGCATTCTTTAGAGCTGGGATTTCTGAAGTTGGAGGTAATGATTGCTGCATTCTCTAGAGCTGGGATATCTTAGGTTGGAGGCAAGGATTACTGCATTCTCTAGAGCTGGGTTTCCTGAGACTGGAGGTAAAGATTGTTGCATTCTTTAGAGCTTGGGGTGTTTGAGGTCGGAGGTAAGGTTTGCTGCATTCTCTAGAGCTGGGGTGTCTGAGGTTTGAGGTAAGGATTGCTGAATTCTCTAGAGCTGGGGTGTCTGTTTGAGGTAAGGATTGCAGCATTGTCTAGAGCTGGGGTGTCTGAGGTTGGAGGTAAGTGTTGCTGCATTCTCTAGAGCTGGTGTGTCAGAAATTGAGAGGAAGGATTGATGCATTCTCTAGAGCTGGGGTGTCTGAGGTTGGAGGTAAAGATTGGTGCATTCTCTAGAGCTGCAGTGCCTGAGGTTAGAGGTAAGGATTGCTGCATTCTCTAGAGCTGGGGTGCCTGAGGTTTGAGGTAAGGATTGCTGCATTCTCTAGAGCTGGGGTGTCTGATGTTTGAGGTGTAAGGACTGTTGCATTCTCTAAAGCTGGGGTGCCTGAGGTTGGAGGGAAGGATTCCTGCATTCTCTAGAGCTGGGGTGCCTAAGACTAGAGGTAAGTATTGCTGCAGTCTCTAGAGCTGGTCTATCTTAGGTTGGAGGTAAGGTTTACTGCATTTTCTAGAGCAGGGGTGCCTGGGGTTGGAGGTAAGGAATGCTGCATTCTCTAGAGCTGGGGTGCCTGAGGCTTGAGGTAAGGATTCCTGCATTCTCTAGATCTTGGGTGTCTGAGGTTGGGGGTAAGGATTGCTGCATTCTCTAGAGCTGGGGTGTCTGAGGTTGGAGGGAAGGATTCCTGCATTCTCTAGAGCTGGGGTGCCTGAGGCTGGAGGTAAGGATTGCTTCATTCTCTAGAGCTGGGTAGTCTGACGTTGGAAGTAAGGATTGCTATATTCTCTAGATCTGGTGTCTGAGGTTGGAGGTAATGATTGCTGCATTCATTAGAGCTGAGGTGTCTGAAGTTGGAGGTAAGGATTGCTGCATTTTCTAGAGCTGGAGTGCCTGAGGTTGGAGGTAAGGATTTCTGCACTCTCTAGAGCTGGGGTGCCTGAGGCTGGAGGTAAGGATTGCTGCATTCTTTAGAGCTTGGGTGCCTGAGGCTGGAGGTAAGAAATGCTGCATTCTCTAGGGCTGGGATATCTGAAGTTGGAGGTAATGATTGCTGCATTCTCTAGAGCTGGGATATCTTAGGTTGGAGGCAAGGATTACTGCGTTCTCTAGAGTTGGGTTTCCTGAGATCGGAGGTAAAGATTTTTGCATTCTCTAGAGCTTGGGGTGTGTGAGGTTGGAGGTAAGGATTGCTGCATTCTCTAGAGCTGGGGTGTCTGAGGTTTGAGGTAAGGATTGCTGCATTGTCTAGAGCTGGGGTGTCTGAGGTTGGAGGTAAGGGTTGCTGCACTCTCTAGAGCTGGTGTGTCAGAAAGTGGAGGGAAGGATTGATGCATTCTCTAGAGCTGGGGTGTCTGAGGTTGGAGGTAAGGATTGCTGCATTCTCTAGAGCTGGGGTACCTGATGTTGGAGGCAAGGATTTCTGCATTTTCTAGGGCTGGGGTGTCAGAAGTTGGAGGTAAGGATTGCTGCATTCTCTAGAGCTGGGGTGTATAATGTTTAAGGTAAGGATTGTTTCATTCTCTAGAGCTGGGGTGCCTGAGGCTGGAGGTAAGGACTGCTGCATTCTCTAGAGCTGGGGTGCATAAGGTTTAAGGTAAGGATTGTTGCATTCTCTGGAGCTGGGGTGCCTGAGGCTGGAGGTAAGGATCGCTGCATTCTCTAGAGCTGGGGTGCCTGATGTTTGGGGTGTAAGGATTGTTGCATTCTCTAAAGCTGGGGTGCCTGAGGTTGGAGGGAAGGATTCCTGCATTTTCTAGAGCTGGGGTGCCTAAGACTAGAGGTAAGGATTGCTGCAGTCTCTAGAGCTGGGGTGCCTGACGTTGAAAGTAAGGATTGCTGCATTCTCTAGAACTGGTGTCTGGGATTGGAGGTAATGATTGCTGCATTCTCTAGAGCTGGTCTATCTTAGGTTGGAGGTAAGGATTACTGCATTTTCTAGAGCTGGGGTGCCTGGGGTTGGAGGTAAGGAACGCTGCATTCTCTAGAGCTGGGGAGCCTGAGGCTTGAGGTAAGGATTCCTGCCTTCTCTAGAGCTGGGGTGCCTGAGGTTGGAGGTAAGGAATGCTGCATTCTCTAGAGCCGGGGTGCCTGAGGTTGGAGGTAAGGATTGCTGCATTCTCTAGAGCTGGGATGCCTGAGAATTGAGGTATGGATTGCTGCATTCTGTAGAGCTGGTGTGCCTGAGATTTGAGGTGTAAGGATTGCTGCATTCTCTAGAGCTGGGGTGCCTGAGGTTGGAGGGAAGGATTCCTGCATTCTCTAGAGCTGGGGTGCCTGAGGCTGGAGGTAAGGATTGCTGCATTCTCTAGAGCTGGGTAGTCTGACGTTGGAAGTAAGGATTGCTGTATTCTCTAGATCTGGTGTCTGAGGTTGGAGGTAATGATCGCTGCATTCTTTAGAGCTGAGGTATCTGAGGTTGGAGGTAAGGATTACTGCATTTTCTAGAGCTGGGGTGCCTGAGTTTGGAGGTAAGGAACTCTGCACTCTCTAGAGCTGGGGTGCCTGAGGCTGGAGGTAAGGATTGCTGAATTTTCTAGAGCTGGGGTGTCCGAGGTTGGAGGTAAGGATTGCTGCATTCTCTAGAGCTGGGGTGTTTGAGGTTTGAGGTAAGTGTTGTTGCATTCTCTAGAGCTGGGGTGCCTGAGGTTTGAGGTATAAGGATTGTTGCATTCTGATACAGTGCGATCCCCTTCAGTCACGGACCTGCGTATATCCGTACCCGAGAAGTTCTCGGGGCATAGATCTGACTTTCAGAACTTTAGGAATCATGTGCTATCTTATTTTGAGTTGAGGCCTAACTTGTCTGGATCAGAGCACCAAAGGGTAACAACAGGGTAAGACCCTCTTGTCAGGAGATTCACAAACATGGGCGTATAGCCTTCATTCTGAGCATGTGGCGTTATCCTCAGTTCAGGAATTTTTTAAGGCCATGGCCATTATATATAATGATCTGGATATTTCAATCACTGCTGAGAGGAAACTCAAGGCTCTCAGGCAGGGTCGTAATCCGGTGGAGGTTTATGCTGCGGAGTTTAGAAAGTGGGCTGTGTCAGCTAGATGGGGAACATATGCATTGCTAGACTGTTTTCTGTCAGGATTGTCTGATGCAGTCTCTGATTTGAGGTTAGGGCATCCTGAGCCCAAATCCATAGACAAAGCAATTTCTTTGGCTGTGCGAGTAGATCGCCGCTTACGCTACCAGAAACAGACCCGTGGTAGAGATGCTGTAAGATCTATCTCCTACACCTCTTCTCCATCCTCGTCACCTCCAGACGAGCCGATGCAAATCGGACACTCCAGGTTAACGCAAGTGGAAAAGAATCGCTGAAGGTCAGAAAGACTCTGTCTATACTGTGCTGAGGAGGGTCACATGGTCCAGAATTCTCCTAAAGTAGTCGGAAAACGCTGCCACCTAGGTGTAGGCAGAGGTAATACCCTAGGCAAGCAGTCTTTACCTCTAAACATTAATCGTTTGCTCCTTTCTTGTTCCATTACCTGGCAAGGTCAGTCCACACCCACAGAGGCTTTTGTGGACTCCGGCTCTGCAGCCAATTTTATAAACTATGACTTTGTAAAAAAATTAGGGATTCCCTTACTCCCGTTAGACCGACAGATTTTGGTCACAGCAGTAGATGACTCTCCGTTACAGTGTAGACAACCTCTTTCTCAGACTCCCTTATTATTATGTAATATAGGGGTGTTACACAAGGAGAAATTACAGTTCTTTGTCCTGCAAATGGCAACCTCTACCATTATTCTTGTTATGCCCTGGTTGCAACTCCACTCCCCTCAGATTGACTGGGCTTCAGGTCAGCTACAGAGCTGGTCAACCCATTGGCATCATCATTGTTTGGAGAGAGTTGCTGTTTGCGCCACCAAGGTACAGGTCAAAGGGGTGCCAGTTCAGTACGCTGAATTTGCTGACGTGTTCTGTCCAAAGTCTGCAGGTAAACTTCCGCCTCACTGGAGCTATGACTGTCCTATAGAATTAAGATCCGGGTGTATGCCCCCTAGAGGCCATCTGTATAATTTATCTGGGCCTGAGAAACTGGCAATGCAATAGTACATTAACGAAAATTTGGCCAAGGGCTTCATCCGTCCTTCCCGGTCGCCAGCTGGGGCTGGGTTCTTTTTTTGTAAAGAAGAAGGATGGAGGGCTTAGGCCCTGTATTGACTACAGAGGTCTAAATACGATAACAGTGAAAAATCGTTACCCGTTGCCTTTGATAGACGATTTGTTCACGCAGGTGACCAATGGAAGTATTTTCTCCAAATTAGACCTGCGAGGGGCATACAACCTGGTACGCATCAGAGACGGTGACGAATGGAAGACGGCGTTTAACACGCTCGACGGGCACTACGAGTATTTGGTTATGCCCTTCGGGTTGTGTAACGCCTTGCCGTTTTCCATTGAATTAATCAATGAGGTTTTCAGGGAGGTTTTGGGAAAATTCGTGCATGTATATCTTGATGACATACTAATTTTCTCATCTAATGTGACAGAGCATCTGTAATGATCACTGCTGCAGCAACTATTACTGGAAGTATTAGTGCTGCAGCTCAGGCAGTTCTGATCTATTTCCATGCAAGTTGCATAGCTTTGTCTGTCTTTCCCTGCTGTCAGCTTGTGACTGATTATCATTCACCTGTGTGGGAATCTGCATGTCTGCTCCCATTGGATGACCTCAGTATAAAGATCTGCTTCCTGCAGGGTTTCCTTGGGTTTTCATAGCTTCAGCTTAAGCCTGCCTTGCTGTCGCTTTAGCCCCCGATCGTGTTTCTTGTTAAAGATACTTTGCTGGTCTTTGCATCATATATTGGTTCATTGCCAATATATATGCATACCAGCACGTTTATTATTTTCCTTGTATTTGTGATACGTTAATACATCAGTGTCGCTGATGTATACGTACACGAACTGTTTATATCCTGTGTGCAGTTAGTCAGCTTTCCAGCACGTTTTGGTAGGTTGCGCGTACCGTGACCACCCGTGCTGAGGTAGTTCCCTGCTCCTGGTTCTGTTTGTGGATTGCGTTCATCTCTGCGAAGAGATAGCGAATCCTTCTGAATCCTGTCCTGTTACCGTTTGTGGATTGCGTTCATCTCTGCGAAGAGATAACAAATCCTTCTGAATCCTGTTCTGTTACTGTTGGTGGATTGCGTTCATCTCTGCGAAGAGATAGCGAATCCTTCTGAGTCCTGTTCCCTGTATTACTCCAGTCTTAGTCAGCGTTCCTGCTTATGTCATATATCGGTTCATTGCCGATATATACATATGTTAGTCAGACGTTACAAATAGTTTCATTGATAGCTGTAATTGTAATACGCTAGGAAAACATACTTATTGTATATTTATCTGTGTTACGTTCATCTATCTTAATCCTGCTATTTTCTGACTATCCTGTCCTGTCTTTGTGAGGCACGCCATCGCCGCATCGCATTGGCTGCCTCATTCCAGTCTGTCTGGTTTTGGACGCTTGCTGTCGCTAAGTAGCCGCTAGCTAGCAAGCGTTCATTCTGTCTACCTGTCCTGATCTCCTCAGTTCTGGTTTGTGCGCTCAGCGCTACTTTGCGCTGAGACGTTATAACGAAAGCATTGTTTGTGGCTGTCAGATCTGCACCGGCTCTGTGCGCCACAATCTCCTATTGGAGTCAGTCCTCCCCTCCACTATACTAGGGATAGCCTGTTTCCTGGTGCTAGTGTGTGTACCTCCTCCACGCCAGCTCATGCGTTGCATGCTGACTGTGGAGAATACACCACCAAGCCTTACATTATGAAAACCCCATTACCAATCCCCATTGTGGGGGGGATTCCCAGAAAGTATGACACTGTTAATTATGGTTCCTGTTCCTTTAGGAAATTTGAAGAACTTAGCTCTGAAACAGAAAATGAGTTTTTCTCTGAATGTGCCAGGTTCCTGACCAATCCTGATCTCCAAGCGACTCCTGTTTCAACCTGGGCACTCCAACTAAGTTATATTTTGTTTAAAGGGGAATTATTCCAGTGGGCATTTGATGTTCTCAATCATTCCGATTTGAAAGATAGACCGCTGGAATTTCTAGCGTTTGTGATCCATAACTGGTTGCGCATAGATCCATTGCCTTTTCCTCTTAATGAACTCCTAGCAGCAGGCCAATCAGCTGCTCCTTCAATTGCTTGCAAGAATGAGCAGCAAGCAGAAAGTGTTACTGATAATTTTCCTGCAGCTTTGAATAAATCACCAAAAACCGCAAGGTCAAAGGCAAAACGCAAACGTTCTAAGAAACGTGTCCAATCTGCAGAATCATTATCCTTAGCGACTGAGACCTATAATGAGATTCTGCCATTAACAGATAATGAAATGCAATTGTCTTTCAGGGGAGTTAAATGGACTTATGAAACTACTAATGAACTTTCCTCCCTGGCTAGGGAAAATAAAGATTTTTGTTTAAAAGAATTATCTGAGTATGATTATGATGAGATATTACAGAGTATTGAACAAATCAACTTATTTGTGAACCAAGGGAAGTTTGCATACACTACAGTTCAACACTTGCTACAGGTATTGGAAATTCTTAAGAATAAGGAATCTGCCAATCACCTGCTAATTAACCCTATACATGTGCCTGCCACAATCATATCTGCAGACTGTGATCAGCCTAAATGTTTCGCTGTTAAGTATGCATGGGATCCTCCATTCGAGAGGGGAGAGATGGAAGCCCTGGTCTGTGAATGGAAGAATGATTCAAGTTCATTTTGTCAATTTTACAGTGCAAAAAGTGAAATGGTATTGAACGCATGCATTAAGTCAGCCTATAACCTAATAGAGGCTGGTGTGTGTAGGTATGACTGTGTGGCTCCCTTGATTGATGTGTGGGAACTGATTTTGGATGATTTTTATGTGACTCCGAATTCGCAAATTTGGCGTTCTGACCCGCCTGCTTCAGCACCTTTGGCTGATTCAGCAGGTGATTCGGAGCTCTTTTTGTGTGAAATTGAAGTTCCTGCAATTCCACCCTGTACCAGGGATAACTCAGTGTTACTTCCCAGTAAAACAGAAGCCACTGATACATTCTTAACCTTGCCCTGCGCAAATTTCTCAGCAGAGAATCCAGAGGTCCTGCTGACTTCCGAGTCCAGTCTAGCCAGTACTCATGACTCTTTGTTTAGTGAAACAGACACCAGAAAAATCTTGCCTGTCTCTGCAAACACTTCTGCAGAAATTACCTGTGTTAATAAAGTTCAACTCCTGTCTGATCCAGCAGATGCCAGTAGGTGCACTGCATCAGTTTCCGAGTCCCAGCAATCCTGTCTAGTAAACTCAGAACCCCAGCATCTGAATTTTCCAATTTTACAAATGAATGGTGATTCAGATGCGCAAACATTGTGTCTTGATCTTCCTGTTTCTACACCTCGCTCTAGTTTCATGAATAGCTCAGAGCATCTGCTATGTGAACCTGAAATCGCAGAATTATTACCTTGTTCAGAAAATTTTCCAATAAATTTGCCCTGTACCATGAATTGTGCAGTAGATCTCTCCAATGAAACTCAGGTCACAGAATCATTATGCTGTCCAGCAGGTGCTTCCATGGTTTTGCCCTGCAATATGGACTGTTCAGTGATCCTGTCCAGTGAAGCTGTGGTCGCAGAGTCTTATGCTTCACCCAGTACTTTGGATACTTTAAACCCTCTAG
Organism: Hyperolius riggenbachi; assembly: GCF_040937935.1. Taxonomy (NCBI): domain Eukaryota; kingdom Metazoa; phylum Chordata; class Amphibia; order Anura; family Hyperoliidae; genus Hyperolius; species Hyperolius riggenbachi. The sequence continues at coordinate 16,819,347 of NC_090648.1, forward strand.
CAGAGGAGGCTGAAGCACTGCTTACCTCAGTTGGTGTTGCAGTAATATTCACTTGTCTAGCAGCTGTTTTGGAATTACAGTCTGCTCTAATAAAACTTGATGAATTTCTGCCCAGCAAAGCAGAAACCATTGAAATATTGTCCTCGTCAGCAAGTGTGTCAGATACCTTGCCCTGTACACAGTCTGATTTAACCAATGTTGAGTCCCTCTCCAGTGTTGTAACAGCCGAGGAACTCCAGCCCTGTCCTCTGAATGTTTCAGAAGTCTTGCCCTGTAACATGGATAATTCTGATTCTCTGGTCAAAATAATAGAAATCTCAGAATTTCAGTCCGGTCTGATGAGTGTTCCTGAAACCCAGCCCTGTATCCTGAAAGATTCTGGTTCTCTGGCCGCTGTGGCAGAGGTTCCAGAGTTCCCTTCCTGTCCAGGGAATTCCTCAGTTTTGCCTAGTCCAGTGGGGGCTGCTGCAATACTGACTTGTTCTGCAGCGCCTCATGAGCTCCAATCCAGTGTATTAAATGAGTCTCTGTCCAGTCCAGAGGTAGTTGTGGAGTCCCTGTCTGGTTCAGTGCATACATCAGAAGATTTGTCCTGTCTTGTTAGTGCCCCTGAATCTGATTTGTTACTGACTTTGCTGGAATCAGCGACATCTAAGTCTGATCCAGCATTCTCGTGTAAAAGTCCAGTAGTTGCGAAGTTTAGTCATGATGATTTTTTTTTGGCCAGTCCTGGTTTTGGTCCTGTCTTGGCTGACCCTGAGGCTCACAGTTCCATGACATGCCCAGAGGTTTCTCTTGTGCCGGTGTGCCCAGATGTTCTTTGTGTGCCAGAATGCCCAAGTGTGTCTAAGGTGTTAGCGTGCTCTGATGCTTCCTTAGTGGGAACACGTTCTGATATTGCCAGTCTGCCTGCATGCCCAGAGATGGTTCTGGTCCCTGAAAGCCCTGATATTGATGTTTGTCCTTGTGGCCCTGACTCGGGAATTGCCCTAGGTTCCATAGGGGTTCTTGATAGTTCTCCATGTGAGCCTAAGGGGCATTCTGACCTATGGGGATCTCTTTGGAGCTTCAAGGTGTTCTGGGAGGTCTCTGAGAAAACTTGTCCTGGTGCCTTGGACTGGTTCAACAGTGGGTTTTGTGTTGGTAAAGACAGTACCGGTGGGCATTGCAAAGGCTTTGGCGTTTCTGAACTGTTCCTGGAAGGCGGTGGGTATCGCTCAGGGAGTTTCGGAGGGCTTTCTTCTGGAAATCATGGTTCTGATGGGTGTCACACTGGGGCTTGTAGTACTGATGGGCATGGTTCTGTAGGTTCTGGTTCTGATGGGTCCAGTCTTGTGGGGACTGATTCTGGAATTCGGTCTTGCCGGGCTGTCCCGGTCATCATGAATTATCAGTCAGACTGTTTTGTTGGAAATTTCAGTTTTGAAAAGCGTCTGGAATCCACTTTTAAAGGCGGGGGTACTGTAATGATCACTGCTGCAGCAGCTATTACTGGAAGTATTAGTGCTGCAGCTCAGGCAGTTCTGATCTATTTCCATGCAAGTTGCATAGCTTTGTCTGTCTTTCCCTGCTGTCAGCTTGTGACTGATTATCATTCACCTGTGTGGGAATCTGCATGTCTGCTCCCATTGGATGACCTCAGTATAAAGATCTGCTTCCTGCAGGGTTTCCTTGGGTTTTCATAGCTTCAGCTTAAGCCTGCCTTGCTGTCGCTTTAGCCCCCGATCGTGTTTCTTGTTAAAGATACTTTGCTGGTCTTTGCATCATATATTGGTTCATTGCCAATATATATGCATACCAGCACGTTTATTATTTTCCTTGTATTTGTGATACGTTAATACATCAGTGTCGCTGATGTATACGTACACGAACTGTTTATATCCTGTGTGCAGTTAGTCAGCTTTCCAGCACGTTTTGGTAGGTTGCGCGTACCGTGACCACCCGTGCTGAGGTAGTTCCCTGCTCCTGGTTCTGTTTGTGGATTGCGTTCATCTCTGCGAAGAGATAGCGAATCCTTCTGAATCCTGTCCTGTTACCGTTTGTGGATTGCGTTCATCTCTGCGAAGAGATAACAAATCCTTCTGAATCCTGTTCTGTTACTGTTGGTGGATTGCGTTCATCTCTGCGAAGAGATAACGAATCCTTCTGAATCCTGTTCTGTTACCGTTTGTGGATTGCGTTCATCTCTGCGAAGAGATAGCGAATCCTTCTGAGTCCTGTTCCCTGTATTACTCCAGTCTTAGTCAGCGTTCCTGCTTATGTCATATATCGGTTCATTGCCGATATATACATATGTTAGTCAGACGTTACAAATAGTTTCATTGATAGCTGTAATTGTAATACGCTAGGAAAACATACTTATTGTATATTTATCTGTGTTACGTTCATCTATCTTAATCCTGCTATTTTCTGACTATCCTGTCCTGTCTTTGTGAGGCACGCCATCGCCGCATCGCATTGGCTGCCTCATTCCAGTCTGTCTGGTTTTGGACGCTTGCTGTCGCTAAGTAGCCGCTAGCTAGCAAGCGTTCATTCTGTCTACCTGTCCTGATCTCCTCAGTTCTGGTTTGTGCGCTCAGCGCTACTTTGCGCTGAGACGTTATAACGAAAGCATTGTTTGTGGCTGTCAGATCTGCACCGGCTCTGTGCGCCACAATCTCCTATTGGAGTCAGTCCTCCCCTCCACTATACTAGGGATAGCCTGTTTCCTGGTGCTAGTGTGTGTACCTCCTCCACGCCAGCTCATGCGTTGCATGCTGACTGTGGAGAATACACCACCAAGCCTTACAGCATCGAAAGCATGTTAAATTTGTTCTACGGAAATTAAGACAGAATTCACTGTATGCGAAGTTGGAAAAGTGCCTCTTCGAGGTCACCTAGGTGCCATTCTTGGGGTATATTATTTCCACTTCTGGTCTCTCGATGGATCCCGCAAAGGTCTCCGCTGTTCTGGAGTGGCCTCAACCTGTGGGATTTAAGGCACTCCAAATATTTCTTGGCTTTGCCAACTACTACAGGAAGTTCATCAAGGGCTTCTCATCTGTAGTGTCACCCCTCACCAGTCTTACTAAAAAGGGGGCTGACACGTATCACTGGTCGGCAGAGGCCCAGTCAGCCTTTGCCACATTGAAAAGGTTGTTCTGTTCCGCTCCAATCCTGAGACACGTGGATATCACCTTCCCCTTCATTGTGGAAGTCGATGCATCTGAAATAGGGGTTGGGGCAGCGCTCTGGTCTTCAAGGCAAACTACACCCATGTGCCTTCTTTTCACGTAGATTCTCTCCAGCTGAGAGGAACAACAATATTGGTAATCGGGAGCTCTTGGCCATTAAGTTAGCCTTTGAAGAATGGCTCCATTGGCTGGAAGGGGCAGAACATACAATTACAGTTTATACAGATCATAAGAACTTGGAGTACATAGAAGGGGCCAAGAGGCTTAGCCCTCGACAGGCCCGTTGGTCTTTATTCTTTTCAAGGTACAGATTCATTATAACGTATACACCAGGTAGCAAGAACGTCAAGGCAGACGCTCTATCCAGGTGTTTCGAGCCTGAGACAGGTCAGCCCTCAACCCCTGAGACTATTCTACCTCAGAAGGTGGTGTTGGCAGCTACTGAGACCTGGGAGGACTGGATGGCTACGCTTGGCCCTTATCAACAGGATATTCCAGAAGGGAAGCCTGAGGGGGTTCTGTTCGTTCCACTCCCTTTCCGCCTACAACTCTTACAATTATTCCATACCCATAAGAATGCTGGGCACCCAGGGGCCACCCGAACTCAGGATCTTTTGGCCAGATGTGTATGGTGGCCTTCACTGGCATTTGATTGTAAGGAGTTTGTGAGGGAGTGTTCAGTGTGTGCCAGAAGTAAACCCTCTCGCCAGGCTCCAGTGGGCACGTTACAACCTTTACCAGTGCCAAGCGAGCCCTGGACCCATTTGTCAATGGACTTCATAGGAGAACTCCCTAGGTCTGAGGGCAAAATGGTCATTTGGGTGGTAGTGGACAGATTCAGTAAGATGGCTCATTTTGTCCCCTTGAAGGGACTCCCCTCGGCCCAGGAATTAGCTGATCTCTTCATTCAGCACATCTTCCGGCTGCATGGCATTCCGGAGAATGTGGTGTCGCATAGGGGAGTCCAGTTTCTATCGAAATTCTGGAGAGCTTTTTGCCATCAGTTAGGTATGAATCTTTCTTTCTCATCAGGCTACCACCCACAGACCAATGGTCAGACCGAAAGAGTTAACCAGTCTCTTGAACAATTTCTCAGGTGTTATGTGGCAGATGCACAGGCAGATTGGGTAAAGTTTCTGCCGTTCTCGGAGTTCACGCATATTAACCTGAAGAGTTCCTCTTCAGGATTTTCCCCCTTTCAGGTGGTATCGGGAAAATCTCCCAAGTTTTCTCCTTTACCGGTGGCTTCTTCTCCTTTCCCGGCCCTAGAAGATTGGCAAAGGGCTCTAAAGGAGATTTGGGCTTCAGTTAAGAGGAATTTGGGAAAAGCCTTCCAGACTCAGAAGAAACAGGCAGATAAGAGGCGGTCTGTAGAGTGGAAGTTTTCCCCAGGGGACATGGTGTGGATATCTACGCGGCATTTGGTGTTGAAACAACCATCACCCAAATTAGGACCTAGATTTATAGGCCCATACCCTGTCACCAAAAAGATTAATGATGTCACATATGTGGTTGATCTCCCAGCCAGCATGAGAGGCGCGAGATCGTTCCATGTGTCTCTGTTGAAACCTGCTGTGCACGTGGATTCCTCTCCCCCCCCCCCCCCCCCTGTGATAATCGACGACCGATCTGAGTATGAGATCGAGAAGATCCTGGATTCTCGATTAGTGCAGAACTCTATACAGTACCTGGTCCATTGGAAGGGGTATGGGCTGGAGGAAAGAACTTGGGTGCTGAGTTGTCGCATGCATGCTGAAGATTTAAGGAAAGAATTTCATGAGTTGCACCCAGAAAAGCCAGGTAGAAAGTGTCCGGGGTCCACTCCTCAGTGGGCGGGGGGGTACTGTAATAGATAGCGGAGATAGCGCCGCAGAGACAAGCGGCATGGCGGCTATCTCCGCGTATCAGCCAGCGGCCTCTGCCGCGCGGTTACATGCTGAGAATTTGCCTGGTCCTTCTATTTCTCACAGGTTAAGGACTACGCGCGCACGAGGACAGACCTGTCAGTAGCTCCTCGTCTGCTGTTGCAAATGCTATCGTGTTAGCGCTCAGACCCTAGTCAGATCCCAAAGAAGTGTGCTAGAACTGGCCGGAGCCGGGGATCCACACTTAGCCAGATTCTGTTGATAGCTTAAAGTACTAATTGCATTGTTTATTTGTTATGACTTTCTGCTTCCTCTGACTATCCTCCTGTTTGTCGATTCTGTACCTCAGCCATCTGATTCATGTTGCCTACCCTGCCTGTTATTGACGCTGAATCAGTCTTCCGTTTCTGTACCTGATCTGTCCGAATGTTGCCAAACTCTGCTTGTCTAACCTCTCTAGCCTTGTCAGTGGGCTTAGCCACTGGTGAGGTTTCCAAAGTACTTACCTGCTCCTCAGGTGAATCTATATTGCAGCGCTGCCTGTTACACCTGCACCTCAGGTGTCCACTGGCTGCAGTATAGTCTGAATCACGTTATCATCTAGTGAAGCTCTATTGCAGCCCAGCCTGTATTCTGGCACCTCAGGTGTCCCCTGGCTGCAGTACAGTCTGTATCACTCGCCCATAGTGAAAGCTCTATTGCAGCCTGTTACACCTGCACCTCAGGTGTCCACTGGCTGCAGTACTGTCTTATATCACCTGCTCCTCAGGTGCCCTTTAACTGTAGCACTGCCGGACTAGCCTGCTCCACAGGTGGTCCTTGGCTGCAGTACTGTCTGAAGTCTCCCGCTCCTCGGGAGACTTCTTCTTCTCTCTATTACTGTTGCGCCAAGCACAATACACATTGGTAGTCCTGTGTCTGGCTATACCAGTAGTATTGGTGATTCTGCAGATCACACATAATCAGGTATAGCATCTGTATTGTTGGTGATACTGCAGATCGCCAATAATCAGAATATCTGTTAGCTGACACCAATCGTTACAGAACAGCAGACCAAAACATTATGGACGCACTGTATAGTCAGGTTGAAGTCCTAACCACTGCGGTAAACAATTTTATCGGGGTGATCAATACCCAACAGACTCAGATCAATCAACTGTCTGGGACAGTACAGGTACTTCAAACGACTATTGATACAGTGTGATCCCCTTCAGTCACGGACCTGCGTATATCCGTACCCGAGAAGTTCTCAGGGCATAGATCTGACTTTCAGAACTTTAGGAATCGTATGCTATCTTATTTTGAGTTGAGGCCTTACTTGCCAGGATAAGAGCACCAAAGGGTAACATTTATAAAGACCCTCTTGTCAGGAGATTCACAAACATGGGCGTATAGCCTTCATTCTGAGCATGTGGCGTTATCCTCAGTTCAGGAATTTTTTAAGGCCATGGCCATTATATATGATGATCCGGATATTTCGATCACTGCTGAGAGGAAACTCAAGGCTCTCAGGCAGGGTCGTAATCCGGTGGAGGTTTATGCTGCGGAGTTTAGAAAGTGGGCTGTGTCAGCTAGATAAGGGAACATATGCATTGCTAGACTGTTTTCTGTCAGGATTGTCTAATGCAGTCTCTGATTTGATGTTAGGGCATCCTGAGCCCAAATCCATAGACGAAGCAATTTCTTTGGCTGTGCGAATAGATCGCCGCTTACGCTACCAGAAACAGACCCGTGGTAGAGATGCAGTAAGATCTATCTCCTACACCTCTTCTCCATCCTCGTCACCTCCAGACGAGCCGATGCAAATCGGACACTCCAGGTTAACGCAAGTGGAAAAGAATCGCTGAAGGTCAGAAAGACTCTGTCTATACTGTGCTGAGGAGGGTCACATGGTCCAGAATTCTCCTAAAGAAGTCGGAAAACGCTGCCACCTAGGTGTAGGCAGAGGTAATACCCTAGGCAAGCAGTCTTTACCTCTAAACAATAATCTTTTGCGCCTTCCTTGTTCCATTACCTGGCAAGGTCAGTCCACACCCACAGAGGCTTTTGTGGACTCCGGCTCTGCAGCCAATTTTATAAACTATGACTTTGTAAAAAAATTAGGGATTCCCTTACTCCCGTTAGACCGACAGATTTTGGTCACAGCAGTAGATGACTCTCCGTTACAGTGTAGACAACCTCTTTCTCAGACTCCCTTATTATTATGTAATATAGGGGTGTTACATAAGGAGAAATTACAGTTCTTTGTCCTGCAAATGGCAACCTCTACCAATATTCTTGTTATGCCCTGGTTGCAACTCCACTCCCCTCAGATTGACTGGGCTTCAGGTCAGCTACAGAGCTGGTCAACCCATTGTCATCATCATTGTTTGGAGAGAGTTGCTGTTTGCGCCACCAAGGTACAGGTCAAAGGGGTGCCAGTTCAGTACACTGAATTTGCTGACGTGTTCTGTCCAAAGTCTGCAGATAAACTTCCGCCTCACCGGAGCTATGACTGTCCTATAGAATTAAGATCCGGTTGTATGCCCCCTAGAGGCCATCTGTATAATTTATCTGGGCCTGAGAAACTGGCAATGCAAGAGTACATTAAGGAAAATTTGGCCAAGGGCTTCATCCGTCCTTCCCGGTCGCCAGCTGGGGCTGGGTTCTTTTTTGTAAAGAAGAAGGATGGAGGGCTTAGGCCCTGTACTGACTACAGAGGTCTAAATACGATCACAGTGAAAAATCGTTACCCGTTGCCTTTGATAGATGATTTGTTCACGCAGGTGACCAATGGAAGTATTTTCTCCAAATTAGACCTGCCAGGGGCATACAACCTGGTACGCATCAGAGACGGTGACGAATGGAAGACGGCGTTTAACACGCCCGACGGGCACTACGAGTATTTGGTTATGCCCTTCGGGTTGTGTAACGCCTTGCCGTTTTCCATTGAATTAATCAATGAGGTTTTCAGGGAGGTTTTGGGAAAATTCGTGCTTGTATATCTTGATGACATACTAATTTTCTCATCCAATGTGACAGAGCATCGAAAGCATGTTAAATTTTTTTCTACGGAAATTAAGACAGAATTCACTGTGTGCGAAGTTGGAAAAGTGCCTCTTCGAGGTCACCTAGGTGCCATTCTTGGGGTATATTATTTCCACTTCTGGTCTCTCGATGGATCCCGCAAAGGTCTCCGCTGTTCTGGAGTGGCCTCAACCTGTGGGATTGAAGGCACTCCAAAGATTTCTTGGCTTTGCCAACTACTACAGGAAGTTCATCAAGGGCTTCTCATCTGTAGTGTCACCCCTCACCAGTCTTACTAAAAAGGGGGCTGACACATATCACTGGTCGGCAGAGGCCCAGTCAGCCTTTGCCACATTGAAAAGGTTGTTCTGTTCCGCTCCCATCCTGAGACACGTGGATGTCACCTTCCCCTTCATTGTGGAAGTCGATGCGTCTGAAATAGGGGTTGGGGCTGTGCTGTCTCAGCGCTCTGGTCTTCAAGGCAAACTACACCCATGTGCCTTCTTTTCACGTAGATTCTCTCCAGCTGAGAAGAACAACAATATTGGTAATCGGGAGCTCTTGGCCATTAAGTTAGCCTTTGAAGAATGGCTCCATTGGCTGGATGGGGCAGAACATACAATGACAGTTTATACAGATCATAAGAACTTGGAGTACATAGAAGGGGCCAAGAGGCTTAGCCCTCGACAGGCCCGTTGGTCTTTATTCTTTTCAAGGTTCAGATTCATTATAACGTATATACCAGGTAGCAAGAATGTCAAGGCAGACGCTCTATCCAGGTGTTTCGAGCCTGAGACAGGTCAGCCCTCAACCCCTGAGACCATTCTACCTCCAGAAGGTGGTGTTGGCAGCTACTGAGACCTGGGAGGACTGGATGGCTACGCTTGGCTCTTATCAACAGGATATTCCAGAAGGGAAGCCTGAGGGGGTTCTGTTCGTTCCACTCCCTTTCCGCCTACAACTCTTACAATTATTCCATACCCATAAGAATGCTGGGCACCCAGGGGCCACCCGAACTCAGGATCTTTTGGCCAGATGTGTATGGTGGCCTTCACTGGCATTTGATTGTAAGGAGTTTGTGAGGGAGTGTTCAGTGTGTGCCAGAAGTAAACCCTCTCGCCAGGCTCCAGTGGGCACGTTACAACCTTTACCAGTGCCAAGCGAGCCCTGGACCCATTTGTCAATGGATTTCATAGGAGAACTCCCTAGGTCTGAGGGCAAGACGGTAATTTGGGTGGTAGTGGACAGATTCAGTAAGATGGCTCATTTTGTCCCCTTGAAGGGACTCCCCTCGGCCCAGGAATTAGCTGATCTCTTCATTCAGCACATCTTCCGGCTGCATGGCATTCCGGAGAATGTGGTGTCGGATAGGGGAGTCCAGTTTGTATCGAAATTCTGGAAAGCTTTTTGCCATCAGTTAGGTATGAATCTTTCTTTCTCATCAGGCTACCACCCACAGACCAATGGTCAGACCGAAAGAGTTAACCAGTCTCTTGAACAATTTCTTAGGTGTTATGTGGCAGATGCACAGGCAGATTGGGTAAAGTTTCTGCCGTTCTCGGAGTTCACGCATAATAACCTGAAGAGTTCCTCTTCAGGATTTTCCCCCTTTCAGGTGGTATCGGGAAAATCTCCCAAGTTTTCTCCTTTACTGGTGGCTTCTTCTCCTTTCCCGGCCCTAGAAGATTGGCAAAGGGCTCTAAAGGAGATTTGGGCTTCAGTTAAGAGGAATTTGGGAAAAGCCTTCCAGACTCAGAAGAAACAGGCAGAAAAGAGGCGGTCTGTAGAGTGGAAGTTTTCCCCAGGGGACATGGTGTGGATATCTACGCGGCATTTGGTGTTGAAACAACCATCACCCAAATTAGGACCCAGATTTATAGGCCCATACCCTGTCACCAAAAAGATTAATGATGTCACATATGTGGTTGATCTCCCAGCCAGCATGAGAGGCGTGAGATCGTTCCATGTGTCTCTGTTGAAACCTGCTGTGCACGTGGATTCCTCTCCCCCCCCCCCCCCCTGTGATGATCGACGACCAATCTGAGTATGAGATCGAGAAGATCCTGGATTCTCGATTAGTGCAGAATTCTATACAGTACCTGGTCCATTGGAAGGGGTATGGGCTGGAGGAAAGAACTTGGGTGCCGAGTTGTCGCATGCATGCTGAAGATTTAAGGAAAGAATTTCATGAGTTGCACCCAGAAAAGCCAGGTAGAAAGTGTCCGGGGTCCACTCCTCAGGGGGGGGGGGGACTGTAATAGATAGCGGAGATACCCCCGCAGAGACAAGCGGCATGGCGGCTATCTCCGCGTATCAGCCAGCGGCCTCTGCCGCGCGGTTACATGCTGAGAATTTGCCTGGTCCTTCTATTTCTCACAGGTTAAGGACTACGCGCGCACGAGGACAGACCTGTCAGTAGCTCCTCGTCTGCTGTTGCAAATGCTATCGTGTTAGCGCTCAGACCCTAGTCAGATCCCAAAGTGTGCTAGAACTGGCCGGAGCCGGGGATCCACACTTAGCCAGATTCTGTTGATAGCTTAAAGTACTAATTGCATTGTTTATTTGTTATGACTTTCTGCTTCCTCTGACTATCCTCCTGTTTGTCGATTCTGTACCTCAGCCATCTGATTCATGTTGCCGACCCTGCCTGTTATTGACGCTGAATCAGTCTTCCGTTTCTGTACCTGATCTGTCCGAATGTTGCCAAACTCTGCTTGTCTAACCTCTCTAGCCTTGTCAGTGGGCTTAGCCACTGGTGAGGTTTCCAAAGTACTCACCTGCTCCTCAGGTGAATCTATATTGCAGCGCTGCCTGTTACACCTGCACCTCAGGTGTCCACTGGCTGCAGTATAGTCTGAATCACGTTATCATCTAGTGAAGATATATTGCAGCACTGCCTGTTACACCTGCACCTCAGGTGTCCACTGGCTGCAGTATAGTCTGAATCACGTTATCATCTAGTGAAGCTCTATTGCAGCCCAGCCTGTATTCTGGCACCTCAGGTGTCCCCTGGCTGCAGTACAGTCTGTATCACTCGCTCATAGTGAAAGCTCTATTGCAGCCTGTTACACCTGCACCTCAGGTGTCCACTGGCTGCAGTACTGTCTTATATCACCTGCTCCTCAGGTGCCCTTTAACTGTAGCACTGCCGGACTAGCCTGCTCCACAGGTGGTCCTTGGCTGCAGTACTGTCTGAAGTCTCCCGCTCCTCGGGAGACTTCTTCTTCTCTCTATTACTGCTGCACCAAGCACAATACACATTGGTAGTCCTGTGTCTGGCTATACCAGTAGTATTGGTGATTCTGCAGATCACACATAATCAGGTATAGCATCTGTATTGTTGGTGATACTGCAGATCACCAATAATCAGAATATCTGTTAGCTGACACCAATCGTTACATGCATTTTCTAGAGCTGGGGTGCCTGACGTTGGAGGTAAGGAATAATTGTTGCATTCTCTAGAGCTGGGGTGTCTGAGGTTGGAGGTAAGGATTGCTGTATTCTCTAGAGCTGGGGTGTTTGAGGTTGGAAGAAGGGGCCGAGAGGAGATACAAACTGGTCAAATTTATCGAAACCCGTACAGGAATAGCTGACAAAAAAAATGGTGCAAAAATGAGAGGCACTTATTGGCCCTTCTGAGCAACTACTCCAGTTTTGTACCAGTTGTGCTGAAATTTTCTTCCTAATGGATCAGATGAATTTACGTGTTAATGCTCTTTCATTGAACTCATTAAAGAGGCCCTGTAGTGACATATAGTAGAATGCAGTATATTATTTACTATACCCCCTTATACCTTAAAAATCCTGGTTTCAGCATAAAAAACACTTCTTAAAGCTTTACATATATAGCTGTGTATTGGTATGGAACCCCGCTCTCCCAGTGATGCTCAGCCCGATGCTCAACCCCCGCTGCTTATTATTATACACACACACACACACACACACACACACACACACACACACACACACACACACACACACACACACACACACACACACACACACTACACTACACTACACTACACTACACTCACACACTACACACACACTAGCATTCTGGGAGACTAGAGATCTTTTTTTTACTGGCTTTAGAGCTATCAGTAAACAAGTCACCTGCCAGGACTAAAGATATTGCTGCATGAGGTAAATTTCAGAAAGTCGAGTTGAGGAAAGATTTTTACAATGGGCAAACACTGACTTAATACCATATTTTCGGCATATAAGAAACACTTTTTCTAACCCCAAAAATGTTCTACTGTGGATAAAATCCACACATTTTATTTGCCCATTTGTTTCGGTGATTGCAACGTTTCAAATATTTCCCTAGTACAATGTATGGCGCCAATATTTTATTTGGAAATAAAAGTGCATGTTTTCTGTTTTGCGTCCATCACTAATTACAAGCCTGTAATTTAAAAAGAACAGTAATTTACCCTCTCGAGCACACTAGGCAGAATTGTTAGCGTTGCGGAAAACACGTGCATTTTTGCTTATAGTGAAAGTCTATGGTCTGCATGTGAAAAAAATGCTTTTACAGTATGTGCACTTTACAGTGTGTGTTTTTCAAAACACAACTTGCTGCATATTTAGGGCAGTTTCTAGGCTAATTTGCTCCCAGGGCAAGGGTGTAAAAATTGACTTCTCCATGGGCACCGCACTCTGAGGTGTCATCACACGGTGGTGACGACATGAGGATGACTTGATGCAGGACGCAGGCAGTCAAGGAAGGTGATCGCACTACTGGTGCTCTTCTTTCTTCCTCCATTTGGCTGCACCGCATGTCACCGGCTCCCTAGCGCCTAGTAGTTGTAACGATAGTGTCAGCAGGAACAAATTTCTGATTATGTGGTGATCTGCAGTATCACCAATAATACAGATACTATATCTGATTATATGGTGATCTGCAGAATCACCAATAATACAGATATAGTAAACAATTGACGTATGAGATGTGACACAGGTCACTAGCTTTATTGCACAGATGTAGTGATTGGTGCAAACAGTATTTCACTGATAGGAGATCAGTGGTAACCTCACCAGTGGCAAGGGCCCACTGGTGAGAGAGTAGTCAGGCAGAACTGGTTGGCAGCAGACAGGCAGATTGAGGTACAGAATCGACAGGCAGATACGTAGTGAGGTACAGGCAAAGGTCAGCAACAAAGTCAGATAAGCAGAGGTACAGAATCGGCAGGCAGATTCAGAGTGAGGTTCAGGCTAAGGTCGGTAACGAGATCAGATAGGCAAGGTACAGAATCACAGGGCAGAAGAATAGTCAGAACGAGCCAGAGTCATACACAGATAATAACACAGTAAAAAAGTAACTTAATCGCTATCAAATAATTCCTATCTTGTGTGAAATCCCCGGTTTCCTCCCAGGTCAAAGCACACCGGAACTATCTAAGGTCTGAGCGCTAACACAAAGTATTTGCAGCAGCAGACAAGTTGCGAGTCATTCAGCTAGGCTTAAATTCAGAAGCAAGTTCAAACTCCCCGCCCAGGGGGCTGGAGAGAAAGGCAGCTGGTGGTTGGCTGAGCTGTGTCAGCTGATCGCCGGATCAGCTGACCCGCCTTCTCAGCCAATAAAGATCCTGCCGCCGGCCGCGCGCGCGCACTAGGCTCTCACTATGCGCCGCGGAGAGCCGCGGCATCTCTCTAATGCGAGCAGCGGGGATAGCGGCGGTGGCCATGCCGCTGGAGCCAGCCGCATCCCCGCCGTTCATTACAGCAGTTATGTCCTTCTGCCTGCGCCCCTTCCTCTACTTGCCGGTCTGCGTCCAGGGCGTTTGCCCTTTCCGCACTGCCCAAGAAATGGTCCTGTGCATATTTCTCAAAGGTTTGTAAAACGCACACAATGCATTTCCATGGAGACACAGAGAACTGCGTTTTTGCATGTTTCCCCCCCCCCCCCCCCCCATTAAAGCAATATTATACTGTATTGTACGCCAATGAAAAAAGGAAAATGTTGAAAAAAAAACCACAAATGCAACAAAAACGCATGAAAAGCACAAATGAAAACGCAACAAAAAATTCAAAAATGCACAGCGCAGTATGCTGATGGTTTTCCGCACTGCCTGGTGGGCTCCTAGACTCAAGCCAGGCGATAGATAATTAAAAATTTTCTATATTGCTTAAAAAAACAAACGTTTGGTTGAATCGAGTATGAGGGCATTTACATGGTACAATTTTCTGCAGCTGCTAATATTTTGTACATTATTTGAATTTCACAGATGGCCAGGGATTCCAGTATGTATGTGCTACCGACACCATGTGTCAATTAGGCAAAATAACATACGAATACGGATATAAAGCTAAGACCGAAACTGTATATTTCAACTGCACCGACAGCAAAAGTCCTGGATCCTCCAGCGATGTCATCACGTGCCTGGCTGCTCTGCTCTTTCTCTATGTCATTATCTATATGTTTTAGAAACTAAAAATACTGTTTTTTGACTGAGCTGGCCATACACTTATAGATTTCCATCCAATGTTCCAAAACCATTGATTCCTTTCTGAAAAAAAAAATGGATTGATCCGACATTTTTGGGAATCGATTCAAAGCAGATGAATCCAATCTGCAGGGGATCAAATGTGAAAATTAATAAGTGTGTGGGTGCCTCAAAGGACAACTGTAACCTGTAAAAAAAAAAAAAAAAACTCACCTAAGAGAATGGAAGGCTCTGAATCCCTACAGCCTTCCCATCTCTCTCTATGTCCCCTCGTTCCTCCTCCTGTCCATCCCCCCACCGCCCTCCATTCCAATCTTTGACTTTATTGTTGAAGATGCTTATGGGTCGGCTCGGAAGGCCACAGAAGTCTCTGTGGGTCTCTAAATACTTCTGAAGACTCTCCACACTGCACACACTCTAGCGTGGACTCACACATGTGCAGTATGGAGCTGCTCATCTTCAGAAGTACTCAGAGACCTGAAGATGCAGCCAGCAGGAGATTTGAACGGGGGCCAGATGGTGGAACAAGGGCATGCCGAGAGGAACGGCAAGGCTCTAAGGGATCCAAAGACCTCCTTCCTCTCAGGGCCCATTTCCATTATATGGGGTGCGATGAGGCTACATAGCCATATCACACTGCAGGTGTTCTTATCCCAATGCACGGCAATGAAACAGTTTCAATTGCATGTGAATTGGTGCGGAGCGATCCGAGAATCTGCAGCCTGCTACAGATTCTAGCACAGCCACATCCAACTGCCGTCCTCTCCATACACTTCCACATCTCCCGATGCGGAAGTGATGCGGCCAGCAGCGGAAGTGATGCGATGCGGCTAGGTAGCCACACTCACATCACTTTTTAGTGGAAACGGGCCCTAAAGTGAATATCTAACTGCTTTGTTCTTATAGGTTACAGCTGTCATTTAAAGGACAACTGAAGTGAGAGGTATATGGAGGCTTCCATATTTATTTTCTTTTAAACAATACCAGTTGCCAGGCAGCCCCGTTGATCTATTTGGCTGCAGTCGTGTTCTGAATAACACCAGAAACATGCATGCAGCTAATCTTGTCAGATCTGACAATAATGTCAGAAACACCTGATCTGCCGCATGCTTGTTCAGGGGCTATAACTAAAAGCATTAGAGGCAGAGGATCAGCAGGACAACCAGACAACTGGTATTGCTTAATCACTTAGGTACCAGCAGTCTCTGCCCCCTTAAGGACCAGAGACCGCTGGTACAATAACAATGGAATACCGATGAATCCCCGCACATACCTGCCATCCATGCCGCACGTTGGGATCCTCAGGACACCCACTCTGCCGTCTCTATGATGGCAGAGTCATGTGAGCCGGTCAGGAGCCGCTTTCATTGGCTCCTGACCGTGTCTATCAATGTAAGCCTATGGGAGTTGCTTACATTGATAAACACGGCCTTTTTGTGACTTTTTATGGAGATTTATCATAGTTTATTTATTAGGGATGAATATAGGATAGTAAGATTAATATAGTAAACCAGGATTTTTTTTTTATTATTTAATAATTTTAATAGTTTAGGGTCCTTTTACTCTTACCCCGTTGCACCGCGTTCGCGGTACTCTCGAGTACCGCAGCCTGTTGTAATGGCTATTACAGGCGTGACACACGGCCTGGGATGTGGTGCAATCCAACAGAAGTGCTCCAGGTGAAGCTAATGCTGAAGCTGCAGTACCTTACCGTGTGACTTCCGTGGTAATCCCGGAAGTGCACCAGAACTTTCATGTTTTCTTTCCTTTGGTTCGCACCGCCGCTATAAAGTGATACAACTTTTTGGTTTTGGTGTGGTATAATGAGATTGTTCCAAATCACACGGCAAAGCATAAAAGGACCCTAACTACTGGATGGTAAAATGTCCATTTGCCACCTATTGCCAGTTATTAGAGATCGATAAGATGCAAATATTTTAAAGGATCACTGTCGTGAAATTAAAAACATATATATAAACACATGCAAATAAGAAGTACGTTTCCTCCTGAGTAAAATGAGCCACACATTACTTCTCTCCTATGTTGCTGTCACTTACAGTAGATAGTAGAAATCTGACATTAACGATATGTTTTGGACTAGTCCATCTCTCCATAGGGGATTCTCAGCATGGCCTTTATTCTTTATAAAGACATTCCCTGAAAAAAGATTTATACAAAGATGCTGGCCAGCCTCCCTGCTCACGGCACACTTTTTGTGGCAGTTGCACAGAGCCACTGCCATTCACTAAGTGCTTTTGAAAATAAAGAAAACCCTGAGAATCACTCATTTATTCTAGTTGGGCTAGTCCAAAACCTGTTGGTTCTGTCAGATTTCTACTACCTACTGTAAGTGACAGCAACATGGGAGAAAAGTAATGTATGGCTCGTTTTACTACTTCAAGAAACATACTTCTTATCTGTATATGTTTATATATATTTTAAATGTTATGATTTTCACGACAGTGATCCTTTAACCATTTTAGCCCGCGGGGATTTTTCACCTTCTGCATCAGAGCAATGAATTGATCTATATCTTGTTTTTTCTGCCACCAATTAGGCTTTCTTTGGGTGGAACAGTTTGCTAGGAATTATTTATTTATTTATTTTAATGCATTGTAACAGGAATATTAAGAAAAAAATGGAAAAAAATTCATTATTTCTCAGTTTTTCTGCCATTATAGCTTTAAAATACATGCTACCATAAATAAAACCTATGTATTTTATTTGCCCATTTGTCCCGGTTATTGCACCATTTAAGTTATGTCCCTATCACAATGTATGGTGTCAATATTTTATTTGGAAATAAAGGTGCATTTTTTTCAGTTTTGCGTCCATCACTATTTACAAGCTTATAATTTAATAAATGTTCGTAATATACCCTCTTTACTTGCATATTAAAATAGTTCAGACCCGTTATGTTTTGTTTTGTGTTTTTTTGTTGTTGTTTTTTTTATTGTAATTAGTTTTTTGTTTTTTTTCATACAAATGTTGTTTAACCTATTTTGGTTTCTGGACGTAGAAACTACGTCCAGAGACCATGTTCGCTACCACGCGCCCCCGCGGCCGATCGCGCGCTTGCACGCGCACTCCCGGCCGCGGATTCGGTAGTCAGGGAATCAATGTATCGGACTATGAAGTCCGATCACTGATTCCTCTCCCCCGCTGAAAAAGCGACAGCTTCTCTCGGAAGCTGCGCCTTTTCTGGCCATTCACTTCCTGATGCACCACTCTAAGCGTATGTTACGCTTAGAGTGACGTCATGTAAACAAACTCATGGCCGCCATCTTGTGGCCAAAAAGTAATACTACACCTGAAAATAAAAATGAATTAAAATCAACACACATTTACATTTTAAATCTATTGTTTACCCCCCACCCTCCCAAAACTACCCAAATAAAATGTTTACTATAAATAAAAAAAACCATTACAATAAAAAAAAAAAACCATGTAAATATTTACCTAAGGGTCTAAACTTTTTAAATATCAATGTAAAGATGAAATATTTCTAAATTTTTTTTATTTTAAACTTGTTAATAGTGATGGATGCAAAATGGAAAAAATGCACCTTTATTTCCAAATAAAATATTGTCGCCATACATTGTGATAGGGACATAATTTTAACGGTGTAATAACCGGGACATATGGGCATATACAATATGTGAGTTTTAATTATGGAGGCATGTATTATTTTAAAACTATAATGGCTGAAAACTGAGAAATAATGCATTTTTCCATTTTTTTCTTATTCTTCCTGTTAAAATGCGTTTACAGTAAAGTGGCTCTTAGCAAAATGTACCCCCCAAAGAAAGCCTAATTGGTGGCGGAAAAAACAAGATATAGATCAGTTCATTGTGATAAGTAGTGATAAAGTTATAGGCTAATGAATGGGAGGTGAACATTTCTCTCGTGAAAACCACGGAACCTGAATGGGTTAAGTAATTTTTGGTGTGGGAGGTAAACAGTTAATTTTGAATGTAATAATGTGTGCTCATTTCATTAAAAAATGTATGTAAATGTAGTTTTACTATATGGCCACAAGATGGCCATAATTTTTTTTTATAGTCCTTGAAGCGAGCACTCTCGCCTCCAGGAAGCATAAGGAGGACGGGAAACTGTTTTTTTTTCTCAGAAAGACTGCGGCTTCTGAAAAGAAGCCGTCGGTCTTTCTACCGGGGACTTAGATCAATGAATGGGAACTATGTTTTGTTTTGTTTTTTGTAAACTAAAATTTTTGTAAAATGTAAGCATTTTTTTATTGCATTATTTTCACTGGCGTTCCGCCTTTAAAGGGGAACTGAAGTAAGAGGTATACAGAGGCTGCCATATTTATTTCCTTTTAATCAATACCAGTTGCCTGGCAGCCCTGCTGATCCTCTGCCTCTAATACTATTAGCCATAGCCCCTGAACAAGCATTCAGCAGATCAGGTGTTTCAGACTTTAAAGTCAGATCTGACAAGACTAGCTGCAGGCTAGTTTCTGGTGTTATTCAGATACTACAGCAGAGAAATAGACAAGCAGGGCTGCCAGGCAAAATTGATTAAAAGGAAATAAATATGGCAGCCTCCATATACCTCTTACTTCAGTTCCCCTTTAAAGCCTTTTACACACATGCAATTGTAATACTTCCATGTAGTATGACAGCTACACAAATCTGTTCATAGTAATGAAACATTGTTGGCCCCTCGTGCTACACGGAACTGGTAAGATTGTCCAATCATCATAACTATACGCTCACCAGATTTATAGGCCAACCCAAACTGATCGGCATAAGCGCTTGTAACACTAGTCAGTATCTCCAAACAAACCAGCCTGTTCCACTCGCAGCTCCTCAGTGTTCAGATCATGCAAATAAAACATACTGCCATAGGGTAATATTGTTTGGCAGATAAAATACACCGCTCCCCTTCTAGGCTCTGCTCCAGTGGTTCCCTGAGTTTAAATAACACCCAGTGCACCTCCACCAGATTTCAACAAAGCCTCTCACCATCTGTCTCTGCTGACCCAGCACAGACCAGCCAAAGCACTTATTGTAGTTCAGCCACACTGTATTATATACCCGGATCTTCCCCTAGGACTTAAAGATTTATTCTCGCTTCAGTGCTTATATTCAGCCCCTGCTAAAACGCCGCTATCCCGTGGCTAAATGGGGGTCCCTTACCCCCAAACCCACCCCTGCAAAATCTACGACCAACTTGGTCGTAGATTTTGCTGCTCTTGAGGCAGAGCTAATGGCTGCAGCCCTGCCTCTCAGCGCCGTCTATCAGCGGCGCATCGCCGCCTCTCCCCCGCCCCTCTCAGTGAAGGAAGACTGAGAGGGGCGGGGGAGAGGCGGAGGTACGCGCTGACAGACGCGCGTGAGGAAGGGCTTCGGCGGGTTAGCCCTGCCTCTATGCGGAAGAGATCCCCGCAAAGAGCAGAGGGGATTTGGGAGGTAAGGGACCCCCATTTAGCCGCGGGATAGCGGCGTTTTAGCAGGGGCACACATGCCCCTGCTATATATAAGAGCTGAAGCGAGATTTATTCTCGCTTCAGACTCTCTTTAAACAAGGTCCAACATAGTCTAATAATGTTTATTAAGGTTAAAATAGTTAAAAGAGTGCACTCACAATATGTTTTATTTGCATGATCTGAACACTGAGGAGCTGCGAGTGGAACCAGCTGGTTCGTGTGGAGATACTGATTAGTGTCACGAGCGTTTATGCCGATCAGTTTGGGTTGGCCTATAAATCTGGTGAGCGTATATAGTTTCTTATACTGCGCAATGAAGATGGCAGATGAGAGATGGACTTGTGCACTTGGACTTTTATTTCTAAAGTACTGGGACTGTGTTTTCAGGTTCATATTGTTGTTGAGCGCTATACCACGTTTTTAGTTATATTGTCTTACTGAGTTACACACTCTTTTAGGTAAATAGCAATCCAACTGTACGTGAAGATATTATTATTATTTTTTCATTATTATTATTTTCTGAATTTATTTTACTTTTATTGTAATGTTTGTTTCTGGGCGAATAGTACTAGTATTATAAATTTATTGTCAGTGAGGAGCGTACGAGACCCCCCCAAATTTCTGTCCAATCATTAGCCAAACAAAATTGAAGGTGTGTTGCACACAGTGAAACGTGGATAAATGCTTTACTTTCTCACAACTCTGCATTTGGGCATACAGTATAAACTATTTTTTTGGTGGTATGTAATGTGCTTTTGACGTGTTTTAAACTACTTGTAAGAGTTTATACAATACTGTAACATTAAACAACAAAAGTATGTAATAAAAAAAACAGTGCTGCATAATTTGTACATGAAGACAACTTGTTTGCATTTTTGGAAAGTTGTAACTCAAGTTATTTGTAAGTAGGGGGCTGACTGTATTGTATTGTAATTGTGCTTTTCCTGTTTTTTTCTCCTTGGAATATATCTCAATAAATAGTTAAACTGAAGAATACAGTAATCAGTGATGTCATAGAAAACAACTTACAACTCGGGGGGTTGATCACAGATCCAATGTGTTTTTTAGAGGAGCACAATATAGTAAGATGGAATTATATGGAGGGCTGGTGCACACCAAGAGCACTTCTGAGCGCTGTGAAAAGAGCTTGGCTAATGTATTAGAATGGGATGAAGCACACCAGAGCGATGTGATTTTCTCCCAGACGCAAACGCGGGTCCTGCAGCATTTCTGCTGATTTCAGAGGCGTTTCTGCCTCAATGTTAAGTATAGGAAAGTGGAAAATCCCTCTGAAAAGCGCTAGATCAGAGCAATTTTCTAAGAGTTTTTGTTACAGAAGCTGATCAGTTACAGCTCTACTGTAAAAAAAAAATATAAAACGCTCCACCAAAACGCTCCGAAAATCGCTAGGCACATGCCTAGAAACGCCTAGAAAAATCAATTCAAAAAGCGCTGAGCGTTTGCGATTACGCTAGTGCTTTTTGGTGTGCACTGGCCCTGAGACTGTTCTGTGTGTGCACGAATTGGGTGGATATTGAACCATTTAGTGAAGCGTACATACGTACATATAGAAAGTTAGTGTTTACAATCTGACTAGTCTCAGTAATGGTGGCCATAAACGGTACAATAAAAACGTTCGATTTTCCCGTTTATTCGATCTAAATGATCGAATTGAATGAAAGTTGAAAATTATTTTTTTTTCGATCAAGAAATTCGAACGATTATCCCGTTTTTTCGGGAAAAATGGAATAATCGAACTAAATTATCTAATTGAAAAATTGTACCATGTATGGCCACCTTAAGTGTTGGACAGTTGAGATCTCTCCAATGCCTACATTGGACAAGTCAGTTGTAATGATCACACATTACACTTACCTCTCCCCACCTCCAGCGCCGGCTCCTGTAAGGGAGGCGGAGTGTAACAACTGCACTCTACACTCCAGCTGCCACATCCCATACTGCTCTTCTCCCGCATGTCGGAGAATGCCGACCCGACGGACTTCAGGGTTCAGCGTCCTCTGTTGCAAGGCGCACAGGCCTCTCCTGACTTTATGCAGTGGCCGGAGACGGTACTGCACCCTTCGCTAATTAAGAGGCAGGCTAGACACTGAAGCAAAGAATAAATTATGATATAATGAATTGTTTGTGTAGTACAGATAATTACTCGAAGATTAGTAGCAAAGAAAATATTCTCTTTTATAACATTGCATCATTTTCTAATATTTGCAGTTTACACTCTACTCAGCATTCTAAATGATTTTACAGAGCAGCCCAGTGAACTATTGACCTGTCCTCTAGGGAGAGAAAGAAGATACAGTGACTGAAAGTTGAGATAATAAGCTTTAGAAGACAGAGCTCTCTGCGACTTTGAAAGCCGTGGGGCTCAATGGCTCTTGTGCATAGATGACAACTGGAGTTTCTTAACTCTTCCTGTACTGGAAACAATATTAGACTTATGTCTCTGCTCCTAATGTTTTATTTCTTAGCTGTACTACACATACAAATCATTATATCATTTTTTTTTCACTTCAATGTCTCTTTAACCCCTATATGACCGTGTCACGCCAATTGGTGTTATGCGGTGGCTCCCCCAGGACCACGTAATGACAATTGGTGTTATGCGGTGGCTCCCCCAGGACCACGTAATGACAATTGGTGTTAAGTCTTGGGGGCAGAGATTGCAGGGGATCGCGCACTGATGGGCGCACTTCCACGCTTGAATGACGGAACTCTGCTCTGTCATCAGTCTCCCAGCAGCGATCACCGCTAGGAGATTGTTAGATGGAGAAACTGCTGTCTATTTACATTGTATAGCGCTGTGATCTACAGCAGCGCTGTACTGGGGACAGCCATTGGCTGTCCCCTGGGGAGGCACAAGATTGATCGGCTCTCATAGGCTGATGCCTATAACATGCAGTCACTGTCATTGGCTGGCGGGGGAGGGAGGGAAGGTGGAAAAAATAAATAAGAAAATGTATTTAAAAAAAAAAAAATATATATATATATATATATATATATATATATATATATATATATATATAAAATAAAGGTTGCACGAGCGATCAGAGCCCACCAACAGAAATCTCTGTTGGTGGGCAGAAAATGGGTAGGGGAATCACTTGTGTGCTGAGTTGTATGGCCCTGCAGCGAGGCCTTGAAGCTGCAGTGGCCTGAATTGTAAAAAATAGTCTAGTCACTAGGGGGTATAAGCCTATGGTCCTGAAGTGGTTACACTCTGCACTCTCACTGTTTGGATGCTATTGCATCCCTGCCTTCCAGTTCCCCTCTGGGAACTCCTCCCAGTCATCCACAGCTATCTGGGGATTCTCCCTGCCTTCCAGTTCCCCTCTGGGAACTCCTACCTGTCATCTGCAGCTATCTGGGGATTCTCCCTGCCTTCCAGTTCCCCTCTGGGAACTCCTCCCTGTCATCCGCAGCTATCTGGGGAATCTCCCTGCCTTCCAGTTCCCCTCTGGGAACTCCTCCCTGTCATCCGCAGCTATCTGGGGAATCTCCCTGCCTTCCAGTTCCCCTCTGGGAACTCCTCCCTGTCATCTGCAGCTATCTGGGGATTCTCCCTGCCTTCCAGTTCCCCTCTGGGAACTCCTTCTGAGTTCCTAGTCTGTCAGCTCCCTTCCCAGAGGTTTTCCTGACTGTCAGTATATCCGGGACGTCCCCTGTCAGTCAGTACCCTCCTGGGATCCGTCGCTGTTAGCTTATTACCCGGGATTCCCCCTGTCTGTCCGCTGCCCTCCTGGAAGCCCTCAGTCAGCTCCCTCCCGAGATGATCCCGCTTGTCCGTTCCCCTCCTGGGAATTCCTCCTGTCAGTACCCTTCCTGGGATCCCTATAGGTTAGGCCAGTAATCTGCAAACTTGGCTCTCCAGCTGTGAGGGAACCACACGTCCCACAATGCATTGCAGGAGTCTGACCGCCACAGTCATGATTCATGAAGGCAAATGCATTGTGGGACTTGTAGCTCCTTAACAGCTCGAGAGACACGTTTGCAGATCACTGGGTTAGGCTTTCCTGCCCACCAAGCCTGTCCTGGTCCTATAGCTCAACTGTCTGCTCTGCTCGAGACCCCTCCTATCCCATCAGGTACCCTCTGGTCTTCCTGTCACTGGTGCGGTAGTCCTGGGGGTTGTGACCTGGTGAGCACCAGGCAGCAAAGTAGCCCTCCATCCACTAGGGGTGACAGCCCATCATCTTTTGCAGGGTGCGCTGGAGAAGACCCCTGCTCGCTTAGACCCCACGCCCTGGGGCTGCTCGCCCCTTGATACCAGTGACAGGATCAACAGAACTCCAGCAGTTCACAAGAACCCTGACATCAGTACCTAACACAGCTAAACTTACTGAAGGCTTAAAGTGAACCTGAGGGGTTAGAGGGATATGGAGGCTGCCATATGTATTTCCTTTTAAACAATACCAGTTACCTGAATATCTTGCTGATCCTCTGCCTTTAATACTTTCGACCATAGGCCCTGAACAAGCATGCAGCAGATCAGGTATTTCTGACAATATTGTCAGAACTAACAAGATTAGCTGCATGCTTGTTTCTGGTCTGATTCAGACACTACTGCAGCCCAATAGATCAGCAGGGCTGCCAGGCAACTAGTATTGTTTAAAAGGAAACAAATGTGGCAGCATTCATATCACTCTCACCTTAGGTTCACGTTAATTCTGTAACTAACCACGAAGGGCCGGATTTACCATAAGGCAAATAAGGCATGTGCCTATAGGCGCCTGATGATGGAAAGGCGGCTCACTGCCCTTCTCTATTGCCTCCCTCCTATTCTCTCTTCAGTCGGAGGCACCTCTAGCTTCCTAATACTTGGGGGCACCTCTAGCTACCTAATACTGAGGGTACCTCTGGCTATCAAATGTTGAGTAAATAATGGGCAAGAGAAGTAAGGGAGAAGTGACAGCTGGGACAGCCAGCATACTACTTGCGGTGCGGTTCGGCGAGGGTTATAGGCTCATGGATGGCGGATTATAGGGTGCCAGGACATCTGTGCCTATAGGCTCCTGAAAAAATGCGCGTCATCACGGCGGCCGGCGTGGCAGTACCGCGCATGCGCGCTTTAATCGCGCATGCGCGGTAGTTTCACGCCGGCCGCCGTGATGACGCGAGGCGGCCGGCGTGTGACGTCAGCCACGTCATACGCTGAAGGAGCAGCCCGACACTCGGCCGAGTGTCGCCCGGGCTGCGGCCGGTAAGCCATTCCGGAGCGGGGAGTAGGAGAGGAGCCAGGACGCCGGCGTGGGACCTCCCGATCAGCACTGGGCTGGAAAAAGCCCCGGGTGAGTACAACTTTTATTTTTTAGATGAGCTCGGAGTCCCTTTAAAGCAAACACCCAAGCGTTTAGATAAATGCAATCGGATTGGCAGTATATAAACCTCGTTTCCCCAAACAAACTTTGGTGACCGGAAAAAACGGTTTTTTTTATTATTATTATCAGTTGTGATGGATTGAAAGAACAGGTTGGTTCATTGATGAGGTTTGTTGATGATAAAAAGAAAAAAAATGTATTATGACATTTTATTCCCGATTGCAGTTATCTGAACGTTTGGGCAATTCTTGGCTGAAAAGTTGCTTCGGCCTGAGAGAAAGGCAGTTGCAGCTGCATGAACTACACATAATAGCTATGCTGCCAGCCAATCAATCCTCCATCCACAGAGTAGTCCCCGAGCCTGCTGCTGCGAATTTTAATGTCAAATTTTGGGACATGAAAAAGGACATGACCATTAACCACTTAACGACCAGCTAACGCCCATAGGCGTCAGCAGGTCTTAAGTGGGTTACGGAGCGTGTCTCCGTGAACAGCCGGAGAGCCGCCGATCGCGGCTCGCCGGCAAAATGTAAACACGCGGGGAAGAAATCCTCGCTGTTTACATCATACGGCGCTGCTGCGCAGCAGCGCCGTAAGGCAGATCGGCGATCCCCGGCCTCTGATTGGCCGGGGATCGCCGGCATCTGATAGGCGGAAGCCTATCCTTCAATGTGCAGGACGGAACTCCGTCCTGCGCATTACGGAGAGAGGGAGGGAGGGAGGTAAGGAGGCAGAGGGCGGAAATGGCTGCGGAGGGGGGCTTTGAGGAGCCCCCCCCCGCAAAACGCAGATGGCCGGCGGCGATCAGATCCCCCCCGGCAGGACATCCCCCTAGTGGGGAAAAAAGGGGGGAAGTCTGGTCGCCCTGGCAAACTATATGGGGATGGGAGGGAGTACCACCAGACTACCAGGGTTGTCACATGGGGGGGGGGGTAAAACTAGAGCATGACCCCCTCAAAAAAAAAATATTGTTTCAATGGGGGGGGGGGGGATATGTGAATAATAGCTAGGTACACCCGTGTACTGTGACCTTTTGGGAAAAAAAACCCATATGCTTAGAGATGGCTTGAACCTCCGATTTTAGGTTCGCAAACCCCGAACACGAACTTCTGCAAAAGTTTGCGAACCTGCAAACTTTTCGAACCACAATAGACTTCAATGGGGCGGCAAACTTTGAAAACTAGAAACCTTTATGCTGGCCACAAAAGTGATGGAAAGGATGTTTCAAGGGGTCTAACACCTGGAGGGGGGCATGGCAGAGTGGGATACATGCCAAAAGTCCCAGGGAAAATCTGGATTCGATGCACAGCAGCGTTTTAACCACCTTAGCGGTATGGACGAGCTCAGCTCGTCCATTACCGCCAGAGGGTGCCGCTCAGGCCCTGCTGGGCCGATTTGGATGAAATAAAAAGCAGCACACGCAGCCGACACTTTGCCAGCCGTGTGTGCTGCTTGATCGCCGCCGCTCTGGGGTGATCCGCCGCGAGCAGCGGCGAAAGAGGGTCCCCCCAGCCGCCTGAGCCCTGCGCAGCCGGAACAAATAGTTCCGGCCAGCGCTAAGGGCTGGATCGGAGGCGGCTGCGTCAGGACGTCGGCTGACGTCCATGACGTCACTCCGCTCGTCACCATGGCGACGAGGTAAGCGAAACACGGAAGGCCGCTCATTGCGGCCTTCCATGTTACTTCTGGCCGCCGGAGGCGATCAGAAGAACGCCTCCGAAAACGCCCTCTAGTGGGCTTTCATGCAGCCAACTTTCAGTTGGCTGCATGAAATAGGTTTTTTTTTATAAAAAAAAAACCCTCCCGCAGCCGCCCTGGCGATCTTAATAGAACGCCAGGGTGGTTTTTAAGGGCAGAAATCACATTGCAATGGCAAATTGGAGGCATAAAGTGCTTTAAAACATCTTGCATGTGTATACATCAATCAGGGAGTGTAATTACTCACTGTGTAATGCACCGCAAACAGCTGTTGTGTAGTGATGGTCGTGCTGGACTGGTGCACACCATGGCGAGAGTGCAGGCCATGGCGGTTTTCAAGCCCATATGGTCGCCGGGCTGTGGTAGCTCAATAATAGAACAACAGTGACTGTCCAGCTGATAGAATTTGGTCTGACCACAATGAAGCAACCACCTTATTATCTTAGGTGTGCCCCCCAACACTTTCCTATAGCCGGCAGTCATTGCTTCATTGTAATATGCAAGCCCCTTCACCGCGGCAAGGTAATGATCACGAAGGAGAATTGACACATGTACATGCCGTTTGTTTTGTCGTTGCAGCCGCAGTGCAGCCAGAAAAATTAAGCAGGCATGTACAAGCACCAGAAAAATTATTATAGCAGCCGCTGCTAGCAGTGGCCTTAAAAATTCAGGAATTCACCTGGAGTCCTGGACCCTGTTGGTGGTGGCGGAGAAGGAAGTCAAGTGGCCTGCAGGCAGAGATGCTGTGTGGCGACTGGGGACCGGCTTAGTCTTGGGGCAGGCAGTCACACGGCGTGCAGGCAGAGATGCTGTGTGTGGGGATTGACTTCAGGTAGGCCTGACCGTGCTTTGCAGACCACGTGGTCAGATGGACTCTTGACCCAACGCTGTGTGCCAGAGATGACGCCACTTGCCTTTCAACATCACGGTACAGTTTGGATATCACCTTTTTTGAGAAACAATTGCGGCCTGGTATCTTCCACTGTGGTGTGTGGCTTTGCTTTTGTGTGCTGCTTTTCCTCAGGTGGTCATCCCATTGCAGTTTGTGCTTTGTCATCATGTGCCTTCATAAGGAAGTTGTCCCTACGTGGGTCTTGGTCTTTCCACGGCTCAATTTTTGGTGGCAGAGTGTACAGATGGCATTGCTCTAGTATTACAAATGTGCAGCTGTCACACACACAGGTAACGTGAACAGGTATGCAGTGACTGGTGTATAATATAACACTGCATGCTGTCTGGTAGGTGCACTGAACAGGAATGCAGTGACTGGTATCAATACAATGTGCAGCTGCCACACACACAGGTACCGTGAACAGGTATTGTAACGATTGGGGAATTATTTCCATGGTTACTGCACAGGACACACGCCGACACTACGGAAATCCTCCACACGCGTGTAATATGAGAGAACCCAGCTATGGTGCTATTCACCTGTAGAGGGAGATTCCCACCAGCAGATGGAGCTGTGGAGTGCAGACGAACACAGCCTCTGCATGACCACAGATGCCAGGTGGAAATGTACGAGTAGAAGCAATGCAGGGCAAGATAGCCCTTAAAGAGAGAGAGCACAGAGACAGAATGTATGTGTGTCCACCAATCTAGTCGCCACCCAGCGACGGTAAACACACAACAGTGAAGACCAAGTGGGAAAGCAACCGCAAGAGATGGCAATTGCCAATAGTGACACAAGACCGAATCAGACAGAGCACAAGTGAAACAAGAAAGACATAACCAGAAACAGCAATAAGAACAACAAGGAAAATAACAAACGCTAACTAAACGCGAACACCACACTAATTCGCAACAGCGAACGCGTTTAAGCACGATCACCAAGCGTTAGGCACCCAGTGATAAGCGTGCCACCCTAACTTACCAAAGAACCACAAACACGAAATAGAGAATGCGAACGCTTGCTAAATGGTTACCTCACCAAGCCTGCAGCAAGCGTTCATACAAGACAAGACAGACAGATGGGGCCACCAGTAGCAACCGCTGCTCTGGCTAGCACCCCTAAGACAGAACACAGAAGGAACCACCGCTGCTACCGCTAGAGCGGATGCGATCCAGACTGATGGAGCAGCCAGTAGCAACCGCAGCTCTGGCCTACACTCCCAAACAGATAGAACGATTTCCTGTCGACCGCCGCTGGCGTCAAGACAATCGAGGCAGAGAAACAGATCAAGGCAAAACAGATAATACAACCTGACTGCACTAGAAGGGATGCCTAGTGCAGTCCCAGGGAATTACTCTAAGATAATCTTTAGCAAAAGATAGCAAAGGCTGACACTCCAGGTGTTAGCAGGAACAAACCATCATGACCAGCAAAGGACTCTGGGAGCACAAGGTATTTATAATGCAAGCCTTCAAAGAAGGCAGGTAGGCAATTTGCAATGCAAATTCCTCAACAGAGCAACTCTGAAACTTGCAAAGAAAAGACAGGTCTCTTTTCCAGAGACCTGCAGCCCTCAGACTTAAAGAATGGACAAACAGCTGTCTGCCCGTGCAGACAGCTGAGCAGATCATTACAGGTATGCAGTGACTGGTATTACAAATGTGCAGCTGTCACACACACAGGTACCGTGAACAGGTGCAGTGACTGGTATATAACACTGCGGGCTGCTGTCACGCAGGTACAGTAAACATGAACAGGTATGAAATGACTGGTATTACAAATTTGCAGCTGTCACACACACAGGTACCGTGAACAGGTGCAGTGACCGGTATATAACACTGTGTGCTGCTGTCACGCAGGTGCAGTAAACATGAACAGGTATGCAGTGACTGGTATTACAAATGTGCAGCTGTCCCACACACAGGTACATTGAACAGGTATGCAGTGACTGGTATATAACACTGCATGCTGCTGTCACGCAGGTGCAGTAAACATGAACAGGTATGCAGTGACTGGTATTACAAATTACAGTTGCAGTGAAAAGGTAATCACTGAATGTTCTGGGCCTTGCACAGTATAGCAATTAGCAAGGGCCAGCTGCCTGCGACTGACAGGGCTGTATATGCAAGTGTCAGTGGGCCACACAAAAAAAAAATGCACATCAAAAGAACATTAGCTCTCAAAAGAACTGTTTTGGGGTGCTTCTTAGCCATAAGTATCAGCAAGGAGCAAGCTAAAAAGCCTAACAAGAGCCTAACCAAGCTTTCCCTATGTCTACAGCAGGTTCCTCTCCCTTCTCTAATTACTGCAGCCACACCGAGTGAGATAATGGCTGACGCAGCTGCCTTATTTAAGCGGGAAGGGGGGGGGGGGGCTCCAGGAGGAAGAGTGGCCTGATTGGCTGCCCTGTGTCTGCTGACTGTGATGTAGAGGGTCAAAGTTGAGCCTAATGATGTAGTATAGGGGGCGGGTCGAACTTGCATAAAGTTCGTGGTTCACCGCGAACCACCGATGTTCGCGTGAATCGGTTTGCGGCCATCTCTACATATGATATTGAAGCTGAAAGACACAGTCCTGAATCTTTTTGGAGGTGCTGCCTGACAAGGAGGAACCATTAGCTGATAAAGCAGCCAGGAGTGTCATGGGGCTCCCTTGCAGAACACAGACCCGCCTCCCCCTGGTGCCCTGCAAAAAGGAGGGACTTCTTCTGTCCCGTCCACCACCAGGGACCACCTCCCCTTGCGTCCCGACTGTGTCAGACCCACCAGTGATGGCCGGGGCTTACCTCTACCACCTGGCGCTCCTGAACTGGACTCCCGGGTGTGGTCAGCTATCACCAGGGAGACCCGTGTGGTGCATCGTCAATACCACCCAGAAGTGTGGACAAGGGCTTGTCAATGGTTTTGAGGGATGCAGGGCTGGAATGGCCAAATGGAGGAGGAATGGCGGAAGAATATGGATTATCCAGTGGCTTCCCCTTTTTGAGGTGAATACTAGAGTTGGGCCGAACCTCCGATTTTAGGTTCGCGAACCTGGTTCGCGAACTTCTGCGGAAGGTTCGGTTCGCGTTAAAGTTCGCGAACCGCAATAGACTTCAATGGGGATGCGAACTTTGAAAAAAAAAAAAATTATGCTGGCCACAAAAGTGATGGAAAAGATGTTTCAAGGGGTCTAACACCTGTAGGGGGGCATGGCGGAGTGGGATACATGCCAAAAGTCCCGGGGAAAAATCTGGATTTGACGCAAAGCAGCGTTTTAAGGGCAGAAATCACATTGAATGCTGAACAGAACAGGTATGCAGTGGCGGGTTCACTAAACAGAACAGGTATACAGTGGCGGGTTCACTGAACAGGTATACAGTGGCGGGTCCACTGAACAGAACAGGTATGCAGTGGCGGGTTCACTAAACAGAACAGGTATACAGTGGCGGGTTCACTAAACAGAACAGGTATACAGTGGCGGGTCCACTGAACAGAACAGGTATGCAGTGGCGGGTCCACTGAATAGAACAGGTATGCAGTGGCGGGTTCACTAAACAGAACAGGTATACAGTGGCGGGTTCACTAAACAGAACAGGTATACAGTGGCGGGTTCACAGAACAGGTATGCAGTGGCAGGTTCACTGAACACAACAGGTATGCAGTGGCGGGTCC
The DNA here is from genome assembly GCF_040937935.1 of Hyperolius riggenbachi. NCBI lineage: Eukaryota > Metazoa > Chordata > Amphibia > Anura > Hyperoliidae > Hyperolius > Hyperolius riggenbachi. Next base: position 16,850,862 of record NC_090648.1, read on the forward strand.
ACTGAACAGAACAGGTATGCAGTGGTGGGTTCACTGAACAGGTATACAGTGGCGGGTCCACTGAACAGAACAGGTATGCAGTGGCGGGTTCACTGAACAGGTATGCAGTGGTGGGTTCACAGAACAGGTATGCAGTGGTGGGTTCACAGCACAGGTATGCAGTGGTGGGTTCAATGAACAGGTATACAGTGGCGGGTCCACTGAACAGAACAGGTATGCAGTGGCAGGTTCACTGAACAGGTATGCAGTGGTGGGTTCACAGCACAGGTATGCAGTGGTGGGTTCACAGCATAGGTATGCAGTGGTGGGTTCACAGAACAGGTATGCAGCCAGACAGGAACAAGTTAAGCCGGGGAGACCCGTGTGGTGCATCGTCAATACCACCCAGAAGTGTGGACAAGGGCTTGTCAATGGTTTTGAGGGATGCAGGGCTGGAATGGCCAAATGGAGGAGGAATGGCGGAAGAATATGGATTATCCAGTGGCTTCCCCTTTTTGAGGTGAATACTAGAGTTGGGCCGAACCTCCGATTTTAGGTTCGCGAACCTGGTTCGCGAACTTCTGCGGAAGGTTCGGTTCGCGTTAAAGTTCGCGAACCGCAATAGACTTCAATGGGGATGCGAACTTTGAAAAAAAAAAAATTATGCTGGCCACAAAAGTGATGGAAAAGATGTTTCAAGGGGTCTAACACCTGTAGGGGGGCATGGCGGAGTGGGATACATGCCAAAAGTCCCGGGGAAAAATCTGGATTTGACGCAAAGCAGCGTTTTAAGGGCAGAAATCACATTGAATGCTGAACAGAACAGGTATGCAGTGGCGGGTTCACTAAACAGAACAGGTATACAGTGGCGGGTTCACTGAACAGGTATACAGTGGCGGGTCCACTGAACAGAACAGGTATGCAGTGGCGGGTTCACTAAACAGAACAGGTATACAGTGGCGGGTTCACTAAACAGAACAGGTATACAGTGGCGGGTCCACTGAACAGAACAGGTATGCAGTGGCGGGTCCACTGAATAGAACAGGTATGCAGTGGCGGGTTCACTAAACAGAACAGGTATACAGTGGCGGGTTCACTAAACAGAACAGGTATACAGTGGCGGGTTCACAGAACAGGTATGCAGTGGCAGGTTCACTGAACACAACAGGTATGCAGTGGCGGGTCCACTGAACAGAACAGGTATGCAGTGGTGGGTTCACTGAACAGGTATACAGTGGCGGGTCCACTGAACAGAACAGGTATGCAGTGGCGGGTTCACTGAACAGGTATGCAGTGGTGGGTTCACAGAACAGGTATGCAGTGGTGGGTTCACAGCACAGGTATGCAGTGGTGGGTTCAATGAACAGGTATACAGTGGCGGGTCCACTGAACAGAACAGGTATGCAGTGGCAGGTTCACTGAACAGGTATGCAGTGGTGGGTTCACAGCACAGGTATGCAGTGGTGGGTTCACAGCATAGGTATGCAGTGGTGGGTTCACAGAACAGGTATGCAGCCAGACAGGAACAAGTTAAGCCTAACTAATCTTTCCCTGAGAGACAGTCTGCAGCAGCTCGCCCTACTCTCACTAACGCAGGCAGCACACGAGTGACCGTAATGGCCGCCGCTGCCTGCCTTATATAAGGGGGGGTGGGGCTCCAGGGGCTAGTGTAGCCTAATTGGCTACACTGGGCCTGCTGACTGTGATGTAGAGGGTCAAAGTTGACCCTCCATGTGCATTATGGGGCGAACCGAACTTCCGCAAAGGTTCGCCTGCGGGACGCGAACGCGAACCACTGAAGTTCGCATGGAACCGTTCGCAGGCGAACCGTTCGGCCCAACTCTAGTGAATACCCCTTTGGGCATTTTTGGGGCACAGGTACACTAAAAGTGTCCACAAAGATGGCCTTATGTTGTCACAGAATAGCACGTCTTTGCGCTGCGAGTTGTTATTTGCATTAGGAGCTGCAGGCACAAACCAATATGGAAATACTCAGTAGGTGCGGCAAGTAAGAGCTCATAAATACGTCCTGATAACACAACATATAAACACCACAGTGACATGTATAAGCAAAGCTGGTGTACAAATGTAAATACGTCCATAGCTGTCTATGCAGGAGATCGCCATACAATATGTGCTATTGCCTGCAATTATGGAAATCCTGCATGTTATACATCTCGCCATCGCCCCTTACAGTCTCTTTATGGTGGACACATATTCATGTTTTACTATTTCCTCATTTTATTTCCTCATAGAAGCCTAAGCGAGCCAGTAAGACTGACGTGGGGGAAATCGCTGTGTGACTACAAGTAGAGAATTATATATAGTGATGTTCATTTTGTGGGATCAGTGAATAATGGCGCACAGCGCCTATGCATAAGAATGGCGCCGCATTAAAAAGATACGCTTATCGCTATTTATCGTTAGTACTGCATAATAATGGCGCACAGGGAAAAAAGAAGAAAAACGGCACACACTAACGTTATTTATCAATAGTGGCACACACTAACGTTATTTATCAATAGTGGCACACACTAACGTTATTTATCAATAGTGGCACACACTAACGTTATTTATCAATAGTGGCACACACTAACGTTATTTATCAATAGTGGCACACACTAACGTTATTTATCAATAGCGCCCTACATAAGCCAAACTGCAGACATTATTTAACTGCAAAACGGTGAACGGATTGAATGTAACACTGTCAAGGTTAGGGTTAGGCACCACCAGGGGGGTCTTAGGGTTAGGCACTACCAAGGGGGTGGTTAGGGTTAGGTACAGGGAGGGTTCTGTGTAAGAGTAGGGTTAGGTATAGTTACAGTACAATATACACCACCAGGGGGTCTTAGGGTTAGGAACCACCAGGGGGGGTCTTAGGGTTAGGCACCACCAGGGGGGTGGTTAGGGTTAGGCACCACCAGGGGGGGTTTAGGGGTTAGGGATAGGTAAAGAGAGGGTTCTGTGTCTTAACGCTAAATAACAATAAGGCTTTAACAACGCTAAATAACAATAAGGCTTTAACGTTAAATAGCGATAAGCGGCAAACGGATTAGCGGCAACACTGTGCGCCATTATTCTCAGGCGCCATTTTCAGATGGATGCTCATTTTGTATCTATATATTCTACTAACTTCTGTGACAGGAAGTAAGTGCAAGAGTTAAATTATGAGATCTGTCTGCTTCTCTAGTTACCTATTCATCTAATGATATGTCTGTCTGTTATCTATCTATCTATCATCCATTATCAATCTATATCTATCCATCCATCTATCTACAGTAGAATAGGGATGCTCACCACGTTCCGCGGAATTCTTTTTTCCCGCAATTCCGGCCGGAATTTGGTGATTCCGTTCCGTCGCATCAGAACGGAATTGCCTTTGCGCTATAGTGGAAATTCCGTGGAACGATGCGTAATTCCGGCGGAATGCGGAATTTTGTAAGCCAATCACAAGGAAGCCCCTAGAAGAAGTTTAAAGTGAAAACAGGATTTCTTCATGAAAATAGGAATTTCTGCACCAATCAGAGGCTTACAAAAACCACCCAAACGGATTTCTGCATGAAAATCAGAATTTCAGCACCAATTACAGTGTTAACAAAAACCAATCAATCCTGTGTTAGCTCCCTAGCTATCTCACCTATCCCAACCATTTTGTATAGGTCCCAAAGCTTACACGACAACTCCTGTGGCGCAAAAACCACTGCCAGGAACCACCGCCAGGTCCCAAAGCTTACGCGACACCTCCTGTGGTGCAAAAACCACCGCCATGGAACCACCGCCAGGTCCCAAAGCTTACGCGACACCTCCTGCGGCGCCAAAACCACCACCATGGGACCACCGCTAGGTCCCATGGCTTAAGCGACACCTCCTGCGGTGCCAAAATGACCGCCATGGGACCACCGCTAGGTCCCATGGCTTAAGCCACACCTCCTGCATAGAGATGTCCCGAACGGTTCACCGGTGAACGGTTCCAGGCGAACTTCGGGTGGTTTGCCTTCGCCGGCGAAGGAGAACTTTTCCAGAAGTTCGATTCACCCCATAATGCTCTATGAGGGTCAAATTTGACGCTCTACATCACAGTCAGCAGGCACATTGTAGCCAATCCGGCTACACTCAGCCCTGGAGCCCCCCCCCCCCCCCCCCCCTTATATAAGGCAGGCTCCGGCGGCCATTACTCTCACTCATGTGCCTGCACATAGACAGACTAGGGCGAGCCGCTGCAGACTTTTTCTCCTAGGGACAGATTAGTCAGGCTCTTGGCTTGTTAGCTTGCTCCTGGCTGAATCTTATTGCTTTAATAGCACCCCTCATTCAACAGCTCTTTTCAGAGCTAATCCTGTTCGTGTCATCATTTTTTTTTTCTGTGGGTCAAACTGACACTTGTGTTGCATAGACAGCATTGCTAATTCATACTGTGTGTGTGCCACTGCCAGCAGCCCAGCAGCACATTCAGTGACTACCTGTGTGTGTGACAGGGAGCTGCACATTGTACTACCCAGTACTGCATATACCTACGACTACCTGTTGTGTTTAGTTAACCCACCTCATCACTGCATATACCTACCTTTGTGTTGAGTGAACCCACCTCACTGCATCTAACTACCTATTGTGTTGAGTGAACCCACCTCACTGCATCTAACTACCTTTAGGCTGCTTACACACTAAGACGTTACAGGCGCACGTTAGTGCGCCTGTAACGCTCCCCCAACGCACAGCAATGTAACACAAGTGGACTGTTCACACAGCCCACGTTGCGTTACATGTAACGCTGCACGTTCTCCGGAAGGTGCAGCATGCTACGGCGTTACAGCGGCTATAGCCGCGTTAGACTGTTTGCACATGCGCAGTGGGGGGCAGAGAGGAGGCGGGGAGAGCCAGCTACAGTAGCCGCGCACATGGCTACTTAATATTCACTGCACTGGTGGCCGCTGATTGGCTGGTGGGACCACGTGATGCGGAGTGTCTCGCTCCGCATCACGTGGTCCCGCTGGCCAATCAGCGCCACTCTGGGAGACATTATAGGAATCGAGCCGCCTAACGCGGCTCACTCTACCGTCCTCACTTGCAGCACCATACGTCCTCACTTGCAGCACCATGTGTCTGCTGACTGTGATGTAGAGGGTCAAAGTTGAGCCTAATGATGTAGTATAGGGGGCGGGTCGAACTCGCATAAAGTTTGTGGTTCACCGCGAACCACCGATGTTCGCGTGAATTGGTTTGCGGCCATCTCTACATATGATATTGAAGCTGAAAGACACAGTCCTGAATCTTTTTGGAGGTGCTGCCTGACAAGGAGGAACCATTAGCTGATAAAGCAGCCAGGAGTGTTATGGGGCTCCCTTGCAGAACACAGACCCGCCTCCCCCTGGTGCCCTGCAGAAGGAGGGACTTCTTCTGTCCCGTCCACCACCAGGGACCACCTCCCCTTGCGTCCCGACTGTGTCAGACCCACCAGTGATGGCCGGGGCTTACCTCTACCACCTGGCGCTCCTGAACTGGACTCCCGGGTGTGGTCAGCTATCACCAGGGAGACCCGTGTGGTGCATCGTCAATACCACCCAGAAGTGTGGACAAGGGCTTGTCAATGGTTTTTAGGGATGCAGCGCTGGAATGGCCAAATGGAGGAGGAATGGCGGAAGAATATGGATTATCCAGTGGCTTCCCCTTTTTGAGGTGAATACCCCTTTGGGCATTTTTGGGGCACAGGTACACTAAAAGTGTCCACAAAGATGGCCTTATGTTGTTATAGGATAGCACTATGTCTTCGCGCTGCGAGTTGTTATTTGCATTAGGAGCTGCAGGCACAAACCAATATGGAAATACTCAGTAGGTGCGGCAAGTAAGAGCTCATAAATACGTCCTGATAACACAACATATAAACACCACAGTGACACTTATAAGCAAAGCTGGAATACAAATGTAAATATGTCCATAGCTGTCTATGCATGAGATCACCGTACAATATGTGCTATTGCCTGCAATTATGGAAATCCTGCGTGTTATACATCTCGCCATCGCCCCTTACAGTTTGTTTATAATGGACACATACACATGTATTACTATTTCCTCATTTTGTGGGTCTTTACATAGAAGCCTAAGCGAGCCAGTAAGACTGACGTGGGGGAAATCGCTGTGTGACTACAAGTAGAGAATTATATATAGTGATGTTCATTCTATATCTATATATTCTACTAACTTCTGTGACAGGAAGTAAGTACAAGACTTAAATTATGAGATATGCCCGCTTCTCTATTGATCTAATGATGTGTCTGTCTGTTTGTCTGCCTATCTATCATCCATTATCTCTCTCTCTCTCTCTCTCTCTCTTTCTCTCTCTCTCTCTCTCTCTCTCTCTCTCTTTATCTATCTATGCAATCTATCAGCCATTATCTATTCTAAAATGTGTAGAATTAAGTGCTTTCAAACATTCGGCATGGGTGCACGGCGATAAGGTAGTGTAATGGTTATGCCTGGTTCACACTGACAGACATGACAGACAATGCTACATTTAACGCACCACAAACAACCGCAAAGACATTTAGTGATTACTTCAGGTGAGCACCTGCTTGTGCACACAATCGAGGTAGTGCAAGACGATCACGGTTTTCCAGCCTCTATGGTCAGGCTGAGGTAGGTCAATGACAGTTAAGTGACCAAAAACAAAACAAAACAAAAAAACTGATTCTGCACTGAGGCCTTATACAGGGGGCAGTAGTGGATACTAGATGCCAGTAGAGATGAGGTCAAACCGTTCACCAGTGAATCTCTATGGGTCTGCATTACTTCCGGGTCGCTATGACCCAGAGTAGTACAGCTGCGCTGGGCCGGCGGTGCGCCTCTTTGATCGCGCCCCTGTTGCCGGGCACTCTCTGCGCATGAGCATGACGTCACTCATGACATCACGCACACGCGCAGAAAGTGCCCGGCAACAGGCGCGCAATCAAGGAAGCGCACCGCCGGCCCAGCGCAGCCATACTACTCCGGGTTACAGCGACCCGGAAGTAGTACAGGGTGAGGGGTTCCCCGGCGAACCGTTCGCCGACATCTCTAGATGCCAGTAGTGGTGTGAAGGTGGGTTATGATTGGTGCACTACTAGGACCAGCAGACCTGTCGCCAACAGCACTGAGGCCAGGGGATAGTAGTAGATGTCAGTAGTGGTGTGAAGGATTGTTGGGTTATGGTCGGTGCACTACTAGGACCAACAGAATTCATTATTTTCTGTAATTGTAATCATTTGTAATGTTAGGTAAATTTGTGTGTAATTTTGTGCCGACTTTAGCAATTAATAGCATAGCCCCCACACATGCCATTGCCACCAAAATTGCTACATATGTTAAGGAAAATTGTGGGTAGAAGTCAAAAAGAATTTTTCAAAAAGACCTTTAATTTACAAATCGTAACTGGTTGAACTCGAAGGACGTATGTCTTTTTTCAACCAAAATAACTATATAACTATGTAAAATAACTATGTAACTACGTATAGGTGTAATTGCGAAAATGTACGCAAAATTTCACGGAATCATAATTAGCTGATTACGATCATCAACTTGCTTGTTCCATGACAACTATATTTAAGGCTGGGTGCACAGTTAGCAGTATGTGAAACATTGCGTTTTCTGCCTTGTACTTTTGTGCGTTTTTAATGCGTTTTAAGTGCGTTTTCTGTGCATTTGCGGTTTACCTTTTTTTGCGATTTGCATGCATTTTTCAATGCATTTGCGGTTCACATATACAAAATGCATATGCGTTTTGTACACGGTTTGCATGCGTCTTTCTATCGTGCTTTATGCAAATCAGTAGTAAGTCAACATGAAGCGGAAATGCATCATAAAACATGTTTTTTGAAAGAAAAAAAAAAGCATATAAAAATGCATGCAAAACGCACTAAAACGCAATACCTCTGCGTCACCATTGACTTTCACTGTGTGCGTTTTAAATGTGTTTTTTTAAATTATGCAACAAAAGTAGTGTTTTTAAAAGCGCATATTAAAAAAACGCACACAAAACGCTTATGCATTTTTTATATGCTTTTTTTGTGTGTTCCCAGCCTGAAAACTATAGTTAAGGCTGGGTGCACAGTGAGCAGTGCGTGAAAGGTCGCGTTTTCTGCCTTGTGTGTTTGTGCGTTTTGTAATGCGTTTTAAAGAGACACTGAAGCGAAAAAAAATATGATATAGTGAATTGGTTGTGTACTATGAATAATTACTAGAAGATTAGCAGCAAAGAAAATATTCTCATACTTTTATTTTCAGGTATATAGTGTTTTTTCTAACATTGCATCATTCTCTAATATGTGCAGATTACACAACACTCAGCATTCAAGATGAGTCTTTCAGAGCAGTCTGTGCACTAATGACCTCTCCTCTGGTAGAGAAAAAGAAAACAGTTGAGATAATAAAAGTCAGATAACAGCCCTCTCCATGACTTTGAAAGTCGTAGAGCTTAATGGCTTTTTTGCATAGAGATAACAACTGGAGTTTCTTAACTCTTCCTGTACTGGAAACAATTAGACTGATGTATCTGATCTTAATGTTTTATTTCTTAGCTGTACTACACATACAAATCATAATTGCATAATTTTTTTTTCGCTTCAGAGTCTCTTTAAGTATGTTTTCTGTGCATTTGCAGTTTGCGTTTGTTGCGTGCGTTTTAATGTGTTAGCAGTTCACATATACAAAACTCATATGTTTTTTCATGAGCTTTGCATGCGTTTTTCTATTGCATTTTATGCAAATCAATAGGAAGAAAGCAGGAGGTGGAAATACATCAGAAAACAATAAAAAAAAGCATATAAAAACGCATACAAAATGCAATACATTGACTTTCATTATGTGCATTTTTGATGCATTTTTGAAAAATATGCAACAAAAGCAGCGTTTAAAAACACATATTTTAAAACGCACATGCGTTTTTTTATATGCATTTTTTGATACGGCCCATTGACTAACATTGCAGGCAAAAACGCTGCATTTTCCGCAGCGCTGGCGTTTCTGCTAAGTGTGTTCCCAGCCTTAAGGAGGGCTTGGCACTGAGCTACTGTGTTATGACCAGGGCAGCCATCAGGAGGGGACAACTGACACTGCAGCGAGGGGCCCTGGGCCCCAAAAAGCGCTGGAAGGGCTGCATGTGCTGGCTGCGGGCCTGTGGCTCACTAAGCAGCACACTGTGTTCCAGCACTGAGAGAAGAGTGACATCAGCGTTTGAACATGGGGAGTAGATGAGTGAGCCCGCTACAGCGGACTTTCTATAATGGGGCACCACCTATATCTTGCTACAGGCTACCTATACTGGGCCACCACCTATACTTGGCTTGTTAACCAGGGACTACCTGTGTTTTGGTAGTATTTGGCTCCACCCACACCATGCCATGGTCACTCCCAATTTTTGCCGCATCACGCTGTGCATGCCGCTTTCTTCAGTGTCTGAGCCATGCACATTTTTCGCCGCAGTGCACGGACACGGGGGTGGGGTGGCCTAGTGGTCGGGCACAGCAACCAGTGGGTGGGCCCAAAGAGGGAGGGCCCAGGCCTGATGATGTGTGAGGGGCCCTAAAATTTCTGATGGCGGCCCTGGTTATGACCTACGCTGCCTTCAGCCATGACAGCTTAGCTAACACATATATGCGATATTGATAGTTTATCTGTGATTGTTATGTTTCAGGTCACTCCGTCCTCTGCTATTTGTGTGACCAATATGGCTGTGAAAGGAGAATTGTGACCTGCTCAGATGGTCAGATCTGTGGCTTGAACTCTACAAAAGGGATGTATAATACTTAGGAACTGACTGTTTATTATTTGATGATTTTGGTTGCAGTCGTACAGTTAAATGAACAGTGACAAATCATTTTTCTAGCATTAGTATTAGGAAACAAACAGCACGTGCAGTGGAACAGCGACATGGTGGCAGCATGGTGGAATAGTAGATAATACTTTCCTTCCCTTTTGTCTCACAATGCTGTGTAATGTGTGTGCATACATGTGTCATAAACGTGTCATATATGTGGCTGGATAGTGTACTGGTTAAAGGCTCATACACACATCAGACTATAGTCTTTGGAAAATGAAAGATCACAGACCAATCTTACCACCCTACATGTAGTATGAGAGCCATACTCTACACAGTCTATTCTATGGAGCTGCACTCCCCATCAGATAGAAATCTTACCCCCTTTCATGTAGTATGAGAGCCATACCTACACAGTCTATTCTATGGAGCTGCACTCCCCATCAGACAGAAATCTTACCCCCTTCCATGTAGTATGAGAGCCACACCTACACAGTCTATTCTATGGAGCTGCACTCCCCATCAGACAGAAATCTTACCCCCTTCCATGTAGTATGAGAGCCATACTCTACACAGTCTATTCTATGGAGCTGAACTCCCCATCAGATAGAAATCTTTGCAAGATGCTGCACACACAGATGCTGTACACATGCAACAGATCAGTATCTGCAAAAGATCTGTTCCTGCAAAAGATCAGTTCCTGCTAAATGCATTCATAGTCTATGAGATCTGCAGATCCTCATACACACCTTGTTTAACTGACAAGAATCTGCAGATCTGAAAATCCATCCTGGTGGATCTGATCTGCAGATGAATGTCAGTTAAACAAGGTGTGTATGAGGATCTGCAGATCTCATAGACTATGAATGCAATTTGCAGGAACTGATCTTTTGCAGGAACAGATCTGTTGCAGATACTGATGTTTTGTGTCTGTACAGCATCTGTGTGTGCAGCATCTTGCAAAGATTTTTATCTGATGGGGAGTTCAGCTCCATAGAATAGACTGTGTAGGTATGGCTCTCATACTACATGGAAGGGAGTAACATTGGTCTGTGATCTTTCATTTTCCAAAGACTATGGTCTGATGTGTGTATGAGCCTTAAGGGCTCTGCCTCCAACATAGGAAACCTGGGTTCAGACCATCAGCTCTTCCTGTTCAGTAAACCAGCACCTATTAAGTAAGGAGTTAGTGGGCAAGACTCCCTAACACTGCTACTGAGTGTGCTCTAGTGACTGCCTTGCAAGTGCTTTGTCAGACAGGAGAAAAGCGCTATACAAATGTAGGAATTATTATCTTCCCTCCCTCTGTAAAAATATGTATTTGATATCAGCAGTAGGGATGATCAATAATATTCAAATACTTCTGAGTTGATGCGAATTTTTATGCAAATATCTGCAGTTTCAAAATGGACCAATCAATTTAAACCTGGGTTTAAACTGATTGGTCCATATTCAAACTGCATATATTTGCATACAAATGTGCATACACTCAAAAGTATTTGTACTGTATCTCTTTGATCATCCCTAATCAGTGGTAATCCACCATTGCCTTGTATTGTTACCTGTTGTATTGTTTATTTTGTATTATTATACCCTATATGCTGTTGCACAGCACCATGGAAGATACTAGCGCTATATAAATCAATAATAATAATAATATTAATAGTAATACTGCAGCACTAAAGCCCCTGTTTTAAATCTGGACCAGGGCACTCTCGGAACAGAGTAGTGCTGTAACGCTCGGTGAAGCACAGAGAGGTCTGATTACCGGTGACCTGCAGCGTCACGGGGAATACAGACGTATACCAGATTATGTGTGATCTGCAGTATCACCGATAATCCAATATACCAGCTAACCTCTGTTCACCGGAGTAGAGTGTAGTGTTTTGGTGTAACAGTAACACTTAGAGGACTAGGCCTCAGTACAGTAAGACGTACTGTACAGATTACTTCCGCAACCCTGAGCTCTCCAAGGCGGGAGGAGTCAGACTGCTAGCAGGAAGTATCTTCTGAAAGTCACCCTCAGGCGGAAGGGTTACTAACAGAACGAAGAACCTCCTCCAATGATGAGGTCGGTTCTCGAGGTCGGACAAGCCAGGTCGTACACACACAGACAGATAAAGTACAAGATCGAGAGGCAGAGACGGAGTCAAAGTACAGGCAGGGTTCGGCAACGGGGTATCAGGTATATCGGGGTACAGAATCAGGAGGCAGAAACAGAGTCTAGGAGCGAGCCGGGGTTCGGCAACGGTGTATCAGAGATAACGAGGTACAAGATCAAAGTTCAGAAGAGTAGTCAAGGCAGGCAAGAAGTCATAACAAATATCACAATCAAACTAGTACTTTAAGCTATCAACAAATCTATCTTAGTGTAGGATTACAGCTCCAGCTGGTCCCGGCACACTAACGGATCTGACTAACGGATCTGGGTGCTCCCACGTATGTGAACGCAACGCCAGACAAGGAACAAATGAACAGCCAGCAGTATATATACACATATCCCCTCTCCAGCACCTCCCTAAGTGCTGGACCAATGAGGAGTGAAGCTATGGTCAGCTGACCTGCCTGGTCAGCTGACTCTCCCCTGAGAGTAATAAATTATGTTTGAGTGCGCGCGCGCGCGTCACTCTGAATCTTGTGGGACTATGAGTCCCAGCAACAGCAGCCCCGTTCTGCGGTGTCCCCGCAGCGGGGATCTGCTGGCTATCTGCCGCATTCAGCGCGGCGGTTTCGCCGCGTTCTGCGGCCTGATGCACGGAGGCAGCCGCCTCATGATGCGAGGAGGCGGCTGCCTCTCCGTGCGAGAAGTTCCTGTGTGCGGAAGGAGCCGCCCGCCGCTGGCTCATGGCGGCGGCTCCTCCGCGCTTTCTCACAGTACCCCCCCCCCGAGGAGTGGACTCCGGACAGCTCCTTCCAGGTTTTTCTGGATGTACAGTATGAAATTCTTTCACTAACTCGTCCGCATGCATGCGATTCCCCGGTACCCATTGTCTCTCCTCAATGCCGTACCCCTTCCATTGTACGAGATACTGCACCGAGTTCTGTACCGTACGTGAATCTATAATCTTTTCCACTTCATACTCGGGTTGGGCATTGACTAAGACAGGAGGAGGGGGGGCGGGACCCACCTGGACTGCAGGTTTGAGAAGCGATACGTGGAAAGACCTCACTCCACGCATACTGGTGGGAAGATCAACGGAGTATGTGACATTGTTAATCTTCCTAGTAACTGGAAACGGACCCACGAACCTGGGACCAAGTTTGTCCGAGGGTTGTTTCAGGGTCAGGTGACGGGTTGACACCCAAACCAAATCTCCTGGTTGGAATTTCCATTCCAACGAGCGTCTCTTGTCAGCCTGACTTTTCTGACTCTGGAATGCCTTTACAAGGTTATTTTTGATGATCCACCACATGTCCTTAAATGATCTCAGCCACATCTCCAAGGCTGGGAACGGAGTGGCCACAACTGGCAGTGGGGAGAATTTAGGCAGTTTACCGGTCACAATCTGAAATGGGCAGAAACCTGAGGACGAACTCTTTAAGTTATTGTGGGCAAATTCTGCATAAGGTAAATATTTCACCCAATCATTCTGTGCCTCAGCAACGTAGCATCTCAAAAATTGCTCCAGCGACTGGTTGACCCTCTCCGTCTGGCCATTTGTCTGTGGGTGATACCCTGAGGAAAATGACAATTTCATGCCCATCAAGTGACAAAATGCCCTCCAAAATTTCGAAATAAACTGAACTCCCCGATCAGATACTATGTCTTCTGGAATGCCATGTAGCCTGAAGATATGGATGATAAATAAATCGGCCAGTTCCTGGGCCGAGGGGAGTCCTTTCAAAGGCACGAAGTGGGCCATCTTGCTAAAACGGTCGACCACCACCCAAATAACTGACATGCCTTCAGATCTGGGAAGCTCCCCCACGAAATCCATGGACAAATGGGTCCATGGTTCGCTCGGGGTGGGTAAAGGCTGCAAGGTACCTACAGATGCCAGCCGGGAGGGCTTGCTTCTTGCGCACACCGCACATTCCCTGACAAATTCTTTACAGTCAGCGGCTAGCGAAGGCCACCAAGCACATCTGGCCACAAGATCCTGCGTCCTAGATGCTCCTGGATGTCCCGCATTCTTATGGGAGTGAACCATCTCCAAGATCTGGAGACGGAAGGGTAACGGAACAAATAACACCCCGTCTGGTTTCCCCTCTGGGATATCCTGCTGAAAAGGACTCAAAGTCTCTTCCCAGTCCTCCCAAGTCTCGGTGGCGGCTAAGACCACATTTCGTGGGACAATGGTTTCAGGAACAGGGGGCTGTGCTGTCTCTGGCTCAAAACACCTAGAAAGAGCGTCTGCCTTGGTATTCTTACTCCCTGGCGTATAAGTGATCAAAAATGTAAATCTCGAGAAGAATAGTGACCATCGAGCCTGCCTTGGGCTCAATCTTTTAGCCCCCTCGATGTATTCTAGGTTCTTGTGGTCGGTATAAACTGTGATAGTGTGCTCCGCTCCTTCTAGCCAGTGACGCCACTCTTCGAAGGCCAACTTGATGGCTAAGAGTTCCCTGTTGCCTATGTCATAGTTTCTCTCTGCCGGAGAGAACCTTCGGGAAAAATAGGCACACGGGTGTAGTCTACCCTGGGGACCAGAACGCTGGGACAGCACAGCCCCCACCCCGATCTCTGAGGCGTCCACCTCAACAATAAATGGAACGGAGGTGTCAACGTGTCTGAGTATGGGAGCTGAACAGAACAACCGCTTTAACTTAGAAAAAGCCTGTACTGCCTCGGGAGGCCAATGAGTGGTGTCTGCCCCTTTTCTAGTAAGGCTAGTGAGAGGAGCGACCACTGTGGAATACCCCTTTATAAACCTTCTATAATAGTTCGCAAACCCCAAGAACCGTTGCAATGATTTTAACCCCACCGGCTGTGGCCACTCCAGAACCGCGGAAACCTTGGCAGGGTCCATAGACAAACCTGAGGTAGAGATTATGTACCCCAAAAACGCAACCGACGTGACCTCGAAAATACATTTTTCGAGCTTGGCGTATAACAAATTTTGCCTCAGTTTGTCTAACACCATCCTGACATGGGTTCTGTGTTCCGAGAGGTTGTTAGAAAAAATGAGAATGTCGTCAAGATAGACTAGAACAAACTTTCCCAATACCTCCCGAAACACCTCATTGATGAGTTCCTGGAAGACGGCCGGGGCATTACACAACCCGAAGGGCATCACCCTATACTCGTAGTGCCCATCGGGGGTATTGAAGGCCGTCTTCCATTCATCGCCCTTCCTTATACGCACCAGGTTGTATGCCCCCCGTAAATCCAGTTTAGAAAATATGCTAGCCTCAGTGACCTGTGTGAACAAATCGTCAATAAGTGGTAATGGGTAGCGATTCTTCACAGTGATTTTATTGAGACCTCGATAATCGATGCAAGGCCGTAACCCCCCATCTTTCTTTTTGACAAAAAAGAAACCTGCCCCAGCGGGCGACCGGGACGGCCTAATGAAGCCCTTTGCCAAGTTCTCACGAATGTATTCCTGCATGGCAAGTTTCTCGGGGCCAGACAAGTTATATAAATGACCTCGAGGAGGCACACAACCGGAACGAAGATCAATGGGACAGTCGAAGGAACGATGCGGGGGCAACTTATCCGCGGCCTTGGGACAAAATACATCGGCATAATCTGCATATTGCTTTGGTACACCTTCCACCTGTACCTTGGTTAGACCCAACGTTAGTCTCCCCAAACACTGCTGGAAACAGTGAGGTGACCATGCCGTCAACTGTCCTGTGGCCCAGTCTATCTGTGGGGAATGTACCTGCAACCAAGGCATGCCTAGGATAATAGTGGAGGTGGACATCTGCAACACATAAAACTGTAACTGCTCCCCGTGTAAAACCCCTATGGTGAGTCCCACCAACGGAGTCTGTGACAGGGGACAGTTCCGCTGCAAAGGGGAGTCGTCAACTGCCGTGACCTGGATGGGGGGTCTCACGGGAGTGAGTGGTAACCCCAACTCCTGAGCAAACTCAAAATTCATAAAGTTAGCCGCTGAGCCGGAATCAATGAAGGCTTCAGTGGCAACAGATTTATCTTCCCATGTGACCGTACATGGGAGAAGTAATTTTTTTTCCCTAAGGGGTGAAGTCTGTGTGCCTAGGGTGTCACCCCCCACTACTCCTAGGCAGACCCGTTTCCCGCCCTATTGGGGCAGTTTCGCACCCTATGCCCTGCCTCTGCACAGTATAGGCACAGTTGTTCCGTCATCCTCCGCCTTCGCTCCACCTGGGTCAATTTTGAACGACCAATTTGCATCGGCTCTGGTGGAGGCAAGGCCAGAAAGGGTGAGACAGGCGGAGGTGCTGGTTCAGAGGCTGCAGCGACCGGTGCCGTATACGAAGTCACCCTGACACGGTGACTTCCCCTAGCCTGCTTCTGATGGCGTAGCCTGCGATCTACACGAATGGCCGATGATATGGCCTCATCAACTGTCTTGGGCTCTGGTACTGTCAACATTAAGTCAGAGACCTCCTCCGTCAATCCAGACAGAAAATAATCCATAAGAGCGAAGTTATCAAATCTAGAGGTGATTGACCACCTACGGAACTCCGCCGCATAATCCTCGACCGACCCTCTGCCTTGCCGCAAAAGCTTGAGTTTCCGCTCTGAGGTCACAGCAAGGTCAGGGTCGTCGTAGATTATGGCCATGGCCTTAAAGAACTCGTCTACCGAAGTCAGAGCGGTATCGGTAGCAGGCAGGTTATATGCCCAGGACTGGGAGTCCCCAGTCAATAAGGTTTTAATAAAGATGACCCGTTGGGCCTCAGTCCCCGAGGATCGGGGTCTCAATTCAAAATACGACAATACTCTACTCCTGAAATTCCGGAAGTCCGACTTGTGGCCGGAAAATTTCTCAGGGACAGGCATACGGATGTCGTCACTAGGAGGGGATCGCACTGAATCGACTGATGTCTGGAGGGTTCTCACAGAGCCTGATAAGGCATCAATTAAGGCTTTGTGCTGACCTAGTGCTTGATGGATGCTATCCACCGAAGTGGCAAGCACAGTCAGAGGATCAGTGCGTTCCATCGGTATTTTTGGTCTGGCGTTCTGTAACGCTCGGTGAAGCACAGAGAGGTCTGATTACCGGTGACCTGCAGCGTCACGGGGAATACAGACGTATACCAGATTATGTGTGATCTGCAGTATCACCGATAATCCAATATACCAGCTAACCTCTGTTCACCGGAGTAGAGTGTAGTGTTTTGGTGTAACAGTAACACTTAGAGGACTAGGCCTCAGTACAGTAAGACGTACTGTACAGATTACTTCCGCAACCCTGAGCTCTCCAAGGCGGGAGGAGTCAGACTGCTAGCAGGAAGTATCTTCTGAAAGTCACCCTCAGGCGGAAGGGTTACTAACAGAACGAAGAACCTCCTCCAATGATGAGGTCGGTTCTCGAGGTCGGACAAGCCAGGTCGTACACACACAGACAGATAAAGTACAAGATCGAGAGGCAGAGACGGAGTCAAAGTACAGGCAGGGTTCGGCAACGGGGTATCAGGTATATCGGGGTACAGAATCAGGAGGCAGAAACAGAGTCTAGGAGCGAGCCGGGGTTCGGCAACGGTGTATCAGAGATAACGAGGTACAAGATCAAAGTTCAGAAGAGTAGTCAAGGCAGGCAAGAAGTCATAACAAATATCACAATCAAACTAGTACTTTAAGCTATCAACAAATCTATCTTAGTGTAGGATTACAGCTCCAGCTGGTCCCGGCACACTAACGGATCTGACTAACGGATCTGGGTGCTCCCACGTATGTGAACGCAACGCCAGACAAGGAACAAATGAACAGCCAGCAGTATATATACACATATCCCCTCTCCAGCACCTCCCTAAGTGCTGGACCAATGAGGAGTGAAGCTATGGTCAGCTGACCTGCCTGGTCAGCTGACTCTCCCCTGAGAGTAATAAATTATGTTTGAGTGCGCGCGCGCGCGTCACTCTGAATCTTGTGGGACTATGAGTCCCAGCAACAGCAGCCCCGTTCTGCGGTGTCCCCGCAGCGGGGATCTGCTGGCTATCTGCCGCATTCAGCGCGGCGGTTTCGCCGCGTTCTGCGGCCTGATGCACGGAGGCAGCCGCCTCATGATGCGAGGAGGCGGCTGCCTCTCCGTGCGAGAAGTTCCTGTGTGCGGAAGGAGCCGCCCGCCGCTGGCTCATGGCGGCGGCTCCTCCGCGCTTTCTCACAAGTGCTAAGCCAAAATTTTGTGTTTGTGTAATTTTGCATCATAATTTGCAATAATGACACAAAATTGTATTTTTCAGAAGATTCATAATTGATTTTGTCATAATTTTGTGTTGTAATTTTGCATAATTTTGAGTTTAATTTTGTGTTACTTATGTCATGTAATAAAAAAAAAATTACACGAAATTTCAGGTAACAAGAAATTGTTGTGTTTCACGTGAAAAGTTGCAATTATGAAATGTATCGTAATAACAAAAACGTAATCACAAAAATATGAAAAAAATAATTAGGAAAAAAAACATTCTAATCCTCCCCTCCCCCCCCCCCCCCCTTAAACCCTTAGTCAGCCCCCTTCCCTCAATCCCTTCCAATTAGCTCTCTCTCCAACTTGTTGCCAGAGTTTTGTAGCTAATTGCATCGATTCGCTCTAGCTGGCGATTTTCATATTTCTAGACGGCCATGTGTACCACTAGGTTGCTCATATACATACCATGAAGAATATTTGGACAGTTCCATAAAGCTGTTCAGGTTGTCTTGGGGTCATGCATGCAGGATATAAAGCTTCCATTTCATATTGGCTATTTTTAGATCTCCAGAAGTGGTAAGCCAGCCATACCTCTCCTCAGTGGCGTAGCTTAGGAGCTGTGGGCCCTGATGCAAGTTTTACATTGGGCCCCCCAAGCACTCTATACATAATAATTGATACGGCGCACCAAAATCTGCCATTGGCAACTACAGTGTCTGAGGTGCAAGAAGGGCATGGGAAACAGCTTGGTAATGATTACTACTATACAAAGCATCTATAGAAGTGATTATTATGAGCACAGGACCAGGGATGCTCATCCGGATCCCGGATACCCGGATTAACCCGGGTATCCGACCTTTTCCAGCTATCCGGGTCGGATCCGGATTCCGGATACCTGGACCAATATCCGGATAGCTCTATCCGGATATCTGGTCGCATAATCCGGATACCCGCGGGTACCCGCGGGTATCCGATGGATATCCGGATCCGGGTAGGAAAAAGTCATTGAGCCAATCAGAGGGCTCCTAAGCCCTGGCACCCAATCACAGAAAGAAACCCTGGCCAGCCCCCCTTTCGTGTTTCGTTCATACCATAATTTCGCATTAAACCATACCATAATTTCGCATTAAACCATACCATAATTTCGCATTAAACCATAACAAATGTCTTTTAAATGCGGAAAATGTCAGGTTTTTTTTGCACAGGTAACAATAGTGTATTATTTTCATAGATTCCCCCAAGTGGGAAGAGTTTTACTTACTTCGTTCTGAGTGTGGGAAATATTAAAAAAAAAACGACGTGGGGTCCCCCCTCCCAGACCTCTTTAACCCCTTGTCCCCCATGCAGGCTGGGATAGCCAGAATGCGGAGCACCGGCCGCGTGGGGCTCCGCACCCTGACTATACCAGCCCGCATGGTCCATGGATTGGGGGGTCTCGGAAGGGGAGGGGCAGCCAAGCTTTCCCCTCCCCCTCCGAGCCCTTGTCCAATCCAAGGACAAGGGGCTCTTCTCCACCTCCGATGGGCGGTGGAGGTGGAGGCCGCGATTTCCTGGGGGGGGGTTCATGGTGGCATCTGGTAGTCCCCTTTAAAAAGGGGTCCCCCAGATGCCCACCCCCCCTCCCAGGAGAAATGAGTATAGAGGTACTAGTTGTACCCCTTACCCATTTCCTTTGAGAGTTAAAAGTAAATAAACACACAAACACTTAGAAAAAGTATTTTAATTGAACAAAAAACATAACCACGAAAAAAGTCCTTTAATAGTCTTAATTAACCATTAATACTTACCTGTCCCTTTAAAAGCCAGTTCCCAGGCAATATCCTCGGAAATATACTATCAGTTACAATGTAACAAAGTTATTACAATGTAACAACTTTGTTACATTGTACCTACGCCGCACCCGACGTCACTCGCCGCTCACCCGCCGCATACGCGTCCGTGCAGGACCCGACAGAGCTCTGAGCTATATAGCTCAGAGCTCTAAGCATCTTTGAATTTGGGCTCCAAGGAGGAGCCCCATTGGTCCTTAGCAGACCAATGGGGTTCCTTCAAATCAGAAGGAACCCCATTGGTCTGCTAAGGACCAATAGGGCTCCTCCTTGGAGCCCAAATTCAAAGATGCTTAGAGCTCTGAGCTATATAGCTCAGAGCTCTGTCGGGTCCTGCACGGACGCGTATGCGGCATGTGAGCGGCGAGTGACGATGGGTGCGGCGTAGTTACAATGTAACAAAGTTGTTACATTGTAATAACTTTGTTACATTGTAACTGATAGTATATTTCCGAGGATATTGCATGGGAACTGGCTTTTAAAGGGACAGGTAAGTATTAATGGTTAATTAAGACTATTAAAGGACTTTTTTCGTGGTTATGTTTTTTGTTCAATTAAAATACTTTTTCTAAGTGTTTGTGTGTTTATTTACTTTTAACTCTCAAAGGAAATGGGTAAGGGGTACAACAAGTACCTCTATACTCATTTCTCCTGGGAGGGGGGGTGGGCATCTGGGGGACCCCTTTTTAAAGGGGACTCCCAGATGCCACCATGAACCCCCCCCCCCCAGGAAATCGCGGCCTCCACCTCCACCGCCCATCGGAGGTGGAGAAGAGCCCCTTGTCCTTGGATTGGACAAGGGCTCAGAGGGGGAGGGGAAAGCTTGGCTGCCCCTCCCCTTCCGAGACCCCCCAATCCATGGGCCATGCGGGCTGGTATAGTCAGGGTGCGGAGCCCCACGCGGCCAGGGCTCCGCATTCTGGCTATCCCAGCCTGCATGGGGGACAAGGGGTTAAAGAGGTCTGGGAGGGGGGACCCCACGTCGTTTTTTTTTTTATATTTCCCACACTCAGAACGAAGTATTTCCCTTTAAAAACCATTTTAAAGCTATTTAAAGGGCACTTCCGGGTTTTCTATTCGGACACCCGAATAGGTCGGATACCCGCGGGTAATTTATTCGGATATCCGGATCGGATCCGGATATCCACAAGGTCGATCCGGATATCCGGATCCGGGTATCTGGGTACCCGGATCCGGATCCGGGTATCTGGGTACCCGGATCCGGATCCGGGCGGGTAATGAAAAGCACTACCCGAGCAACCCTGCACAGGACCAATAGAGAGCTAATACTGCAGTTCAGGGAGGACCCTCTGGCCCAAGGGCCCGATGCGGTCGCAACCTCTGCACCCCCTATTGCTACGCCCCTGCCTCTACTTCTTAAAGCAGTAGGATCAGCCATACAATGCCAGGGAAAGAAACACATATATAAGTAGATAAATACTTGATCTACTTACATAACACATGTATTGTACTGTCCACGTTTTGATTTCAGTAAATGTTATATAGTAAATGACGAGAATTCTGTTAGTGGTGGGGGCCATGTCTTTTGCCCACAGGTAAGGCTAACTCGTGATGTCATTTCTGCCCTTTACTTTTTTTCTTGTCTCCTCCAATCGCTAAATCACCTCAGCCTTGCTTGTAAACACAAGTGAGTAGGGGATAAGGTTTCAGATAAGCAGCTGGCAGGGAAATAAAGGAAAGAGGAGGAATACATTATAGATACAAAGAACCCCCAGCATGCAATTCTTTGGCACCGACTACTAAAGGGCCAGTGCTCCTTAAGTATGTGATAACTCCAAATCATAACAGCAGAAAAAGTTTTGAAAGTTTTGAATGCAGGATTAGCATCTTTATCACTTAATACACTCAGACCAGTTGCTGTTGAAATTTGATTTTTATGGTGACGATACCACTTTAAAGTGAACCTCCATACTAAAAATCTACTCAGCAGCACTGAAAAGGCTTAGTGTTTCTTTAACAGTTTAAGGCCTGGTGCACACCAAAACCCGCTAGCAGATCCGCAAAATGCTAGCAGATTTTGAAACCCTTTTTTTAACCTATTTTTCTAAAGCGTTTCACCTAGCATTTTGCGGTTTTGGGAAGCGTTTTTGGTGTAGTAGATTTCATATATTGTTACAGTAAAGCTGTTACGCCTGAAAAACCGCTCTGAACTGCCGTTTTTCAGAGCGGTTTGCGCTTTTCCTATACTTTACATTGGAGCCAGAAACGCCTCCGCAATCCAAAAAATGCCTCACCCCGGGAGTATGCGTTTCAGCAAAACGCCTCCCGCTCTGGTGTGAACCACCCCATCGAGATACATTGACCAAGCGTATCCACGCCGAAAAACCCGTTTGGTGTGCACAAGCCCTCACAGCTAGAGATGGCCTGAACTGTTCGCATGCGAACTTATTTGCGCGAACATCACGGGTTCGCGTTTGTGGCCGAACGCAAACTTTATGCGAGTTCGACCCGCCCCCTATAATACATCATTGCGCTAAACTTTGACTTTCTACATCACAGTCAGCAGACACATGGTAGCCAATCAGGCTACACTCCCTCCTGAAGACCCCCCTCCCCCGTATAAAAGGCAGCTGCGTCAGCCATGATCTCGCTCTGTGTGCTGCAGTAATAGTGAGAGAAGGGAGAGAGTTGCTGCAGAGATTAGGGAAAGCCTAGTTAGGCTTTTGTTAGGCTTGTTAGCTTGCTCCTTGCTGATAGCACCCCAAAACAGCTCTTTTGAGAGCTAATGTTCTTGTGATTTGTTTTTTGTTTTTGTGGCCCACTGACATTTGCATATACAGCCCTGTCAGTCGCAGCTGGCCCTTGCTAATTGCTATATTGTGCTACCAGTCACTGCATACCTGTTCAGTGTACCTGTGTGTGTGACAGCTGCACATTGTATTGATACCAGTTACTGCATACCTGTTCACATTCACTGCACCGGACAGCACGCAGTGTTATATACCTGTCACTACATACATGTTCAATGTACCTGTGTGTGTGACAGCTGCACATTGTATTGATACCAGTCCCTGCATACCTGTTTAGTGTACCTGTGTGTGTGACAGCTGCACATTGTATTGATACCAGTCACTCCATACCTGTTCACAGTACCTGTGTGTGTGTCAGCTGCGCATTTGTAATACCAGTCCGTGCATACCTGTTCACTGTACCTGTGTGACCGCACGCTGTTTTATATACCAGTCCGTGCATACCTACTTAACTGCACCTGTGTGACTGCACATTGTATTTTTCAAGCCAGTGCATGCCTTTCACTTCATCCCCCCAATATGGACAAAACAACAGGAAGAGACAGAGCTAAAGGAAGGTCACCCTGCAGGTCTGTTCGAGGTCGTGCTGACTTGAATTTGTGCGGCCCTGGACCAAAGTACAGTGCTCAGAAGAAGGCACGTGCCATCAACTCCCAAGTTTGTCAGGACGTAGTTGACTATCTAACACAGAACACTTAATCTTCCGCAGCCACCAGCGCTACTACAAGCACCACATCCGCTCCATTTTTACACTTCGCAGGAGTTATTTGGTGGGGAATCAACTGATTCACAGCCATTATTGTTACAACAAGATGAAGGCACTAAGCAAGTTACACCACCTCATATGTCTGAGTTAGGCGGCACTATGGACGTAAGGTGTGAGGAGGATGATGAAGTACCTGCTATTGGTGCAGTTTATGAGGTGTCTGATACAAGCAAAGCTGTGGAGGATGATTATGATGATGATGATGATACTGCCATGGATATCACGTGGGATCCTAATATACATGATGTGTGCTAGTAGAAGGCGACAAAAAACACAGGGACACCAGGAGCCCGATATCGTGTATTATCGTCAATCAAGATGGTCAAAATATGAACGATAGTGAGGGTTGCCAAAATAGAGCAACCACCTTTTGTGCATGTGGAGAAGTACCGTCTCCACTCGGCCTTTATTGGTCGCTGCTCCTAGAAAAAAGTGTCCTACGGAGATGTAGCGGCGCAGCCCCTGGCAGAATTGCTAGGGTCACACGTGGTAGATTACAAAGGAAGGAGGCGCCCAAAGGATATATGTGGATCCTCAATTACTAGGTGATATATATGATAATTTGATCGGGTAAGTAGAGAATACTCTTACCTGTAGTAAAGGTAGAAGACCACTGGTATAAAATTGAAGTCCAGCTATCTCTTACAACTATAGTGCACTTTACATGACCTGAGGAAACGACTGTGTCGCGAAACGCGTTGTCAAGGTGCTTTGCTTATCTTATCCAATAAATTATTTCAATTTTATACCAGTGGTCTTCTACCTTTACTACAGGTAAGAGTATTCTCTACTTACCCGATCAAATTATCATATATATCACCTAGTAATTGAGGATCCACATACATCCTTTGGGCGCCTCCTTCCTTTGTAATATACATGATGACTAGGTAGACAGTCCAGAGGAAGATTTAGAGAGGAGTAGGAGAAGAGTTGCTGAAAGCAGCAGGGGGAGCTCGTCATCAGAAACAGTTGGTGGCAGGGTCTGGCGGCATGTATCGCCACCTATGGACAGCCAGCCAACATGCCCTTCAACGTCAGCTGCTGACGCCACCATAGTGCCATCACCCCAGGGGTGTGGACATTTTTTTGTGTGTCTGCCTCAGATGAGAGCAATGCCATATGTACTCTCTGCCACCAAAAATTGAGCCGTGGAAAGGCCAACACCTGCGGACAACTGCCTTACGAAGGCACATGACAAGAAAGCTTCCTCCAGCCCCATAAGCTTGGATTGCTCCAACACCGCCGTCCTCCGCTACCACTATCGCCGGTATCAGGTCCCGTCACTTCCACCGGACGCAACCAGTCTTTCGCATGCACAGGGGATCCCTCCGACTTTGTACGCATGCACCTGCGTAGTACGGAGGGAGTGCACTGCGCTTGCGTCGACTGGCCGAAATGACGGGACCTGGTACCGGCGGATAGAGGCAGCGGAGGATGGCGGCGTGGGAGCGATCCAGGCTGATGGGGCTGGAGGAAGCCCCAGGTATGTATAAATATGTTATTTTTTTCGTCTCTGGGTCTCTTTAACTGCGGATGTAGGCAACAGAGATGAACCCCGGGACTACTGGGTGCGCAGGCTTGACCTGTGGCCAAAGCTGTCACAATTTGCCATCCAACTTCTGTCTTGCCCTGCCTCAAGCGTCCTGTCAGAAAGGACCTTCAGCACAGCTGGAGGCATTGTCACTGAGAAGAGAAGTCACCTAGTTCAAAAAAGTGTTTAGTACCTCACCTTTATCAAAATGAATGAGGCATGGATGCTGGAGGGCTACTGCCCGCCCGAAGACTAAGTCAGTCCCCGCACACAGCATCTCTGCCTGCATGCCATCTGACTGCCAGCCCCAAGACTACGTCAGTCCCCAGTCCCACACAGCCATTTTTGCCTGCAGGCCGCTTGACTGCCTTCTCCGCCACCACCACCAAGGTCCACCAGGTCTCCAGGTGGATTCCTGAATTTTTAAGGCCGCTGCCGCTATCAAAAGCAATACTCATTTTTTCTGGTGCGTGTACATGCCTGCCTAATTTTTCTGGCTGCACTACGGCTGCAACAACAACACAAAAGGCATGTACATGTGTCAATTCCCCTTCGTGATTGTTACCTTGCCGCGGTGAAGGGGCTTGCATATCACAATGAAGCAATGACCGAGCACTGATATGAAAGTGTTGGGGGCACATCCAAGATAATAAGGTCGTTGCTTCATTGTTGACAGACCAAATTCGATCAGCCGGACAGTCACTGTTGTTCTATCATTGAGCTGGATGCCGTGTAGAAAAAGAAGGAGAATTGCTGGTACTGCAGCAGTCGTCTTCTATGCAGGGAGGGGGGAGGGGGGCAGCACGGTCCCAAATTATGGTTTGTGCACAGTGATTCCTCAGCGTGCTCAGGCCGCAGTAATATCAATAGCATGAAGAGAAGGAGGAGAGCTACCTCAGCCCATCGACCATATGGGCTTGAAAACCGCCATGGCCTGCACTCTCCCCATGTTGCGCACCAGTCCAGCATGGCCGTCACTGCACAAACAGCTGTTTGCGGTACGTTACACAGTGAGTTTGGTCTGTCAGTGTGAAGCAGTACACTAATTACACTACCTGATTGATGTATACACATGCAAGATGTTTTATAGCACCTTATGCCTCCAATTTAGCATTCAATGTGATTTCTGCCCTTAAAACGCTGCTGTGCGCCAAATCCTGATTTTTTTCCCCCGGGACTTTTGGCGTGTATCCCACTCCGCCATGCCCCCCTCCAGGTGTTAGAACCCTTGAAACATCTTTTCCATCACTTTTCTGGTCAGAATTAATGTTTGAAGTTTTGAAAGTTCGCCTGCCCATTGAAGTCTATTGCGGTTCGCAAAGTTCGCACAAACCCGAACTTTTGCGGAATTTCGCTTTCGAGGTTTGCAAACCGAAAATCGGAGGTTCAAGCCATCAGTGCTGCTCATCAGGATTTAGGCCTATCTGACCAGATCCGGATTCCAGATAGCTGGGCCCAAATCTGGATAGCTACCTGTGGATAGTTGGGCGCATAATGCGGATATCCGCGGATATCTGCGGGTATCTGGATCCAAAATACTGTAACTAAGGTGATGATGTCCTGGAGCCAATCAGAGGGCTCCCAGCAGAAGCCCTAGCAACCAATCACAGAGGGGAACCCAGGCTGGCACCACCTGACCTCATTGAGCCAATCAGAGGCCTCCCAGCCTAAGCCCTGGCACCCAATCACAGAAAGGAACACTGGCCAGCCCCCTGTATAATAAGGAGGGCTGCCATAATGAGACATATCGTCCTGACTTGCTGAATGCTTCCTGAGAGACATGCGCCTCCTGCTCCAGTGCTGGTGCCCTACAAAGGGCTGTACACAGTTATAAACCTAAAGCTCTTCATTGATTAACCCCTTCACTATTATCACTACTCTATAGTTAAATTGTTAATTAGCTTGATTGATATCTCATAGTTAGAGTGTGTGCTGCAGTGCTGCTGGGCCAAGGGCTGTACACAGTGATAAGCTGTTCAGTGATTAACCCCTTCACTATCACTACACTATAGTGAAATCATTCATTAGCTTGATTGATGTCATAGTGTGACATTTAGAGTGTGTGCTGCAGTGCTGCTGCAGCTGCTATGTGTCTGTGTGTGTGCTGTGCACACACCAGGCCAGCTGTTGCCTGCCATGTGCAAACACGTGCAAAGTGCCACGTGCAAACACGTGCAAAGTGCCACGTACAAAGTGCAAAGACGTGCAAACACGTGCAAAGTGCAAAGTGGCACGTGTAAAGTGCAAAGTGCCATGTGCAAACACGTGCAAAGTGCCACGTGCAAACACATGCAAAGTGCAAAGTAACACATGCAAAGTGCAAACACGTGCAAAGTGCCATGTGCAAACATGTGCAAAGTGTAAAGTGCCACGTGCAAAGTGCCACGTGCAAAGTGCCACGTGCAAACTCATGCAAAGCGCAAAGTGCCACGTGCAAACACGTGCAAAGTGCCACGTGAAAAGTGCTAACACGTGCAAAGTGCCATGTGCAAACACATGCAAAGTGCCATGTGCAAACACGTGCAAAGTGCAAAGTGCCACATGCAAACACATGCAAAGTGCAAAGTGACACATGCAAAGTGCAAACACGTGCAAAGTGCCACATGCAAACACGTGCAAAGTGCTACGTGCAAAGTGCCATGTGCCACTTTGCATGTGCCACTTTGCACGTGGCACTTTGCACTTTGCATGTGTTTGCACGTGGCGCTTTGGACTTTGCACGTGGCACTTTGCACATGTTTGCACGAGGCACTTTGCACTTGGCACTTTGCACATGGCACTTTGCACGTGTTTGCATGTGGCACTTGGCACTCTGCAATTGGCACTTTGCACGTTGGACTTTGGACACAATGGGCTTGATTCACAAAGCGGTGCTAACCTACTTAGCACGTCTAAAGTCTTTAGACGTGCTAACCAGGGTGCTAAGTAGGTTAGCACCGGATTTCTCAATTGATTAACTTACTTAGCACCCTGGTTAGCACGTCTAATGACTTTAGACATGCTAAGTAGGTTAGCACCGCTTTGTGAATCAAGCCCAATGTGGGCTGCACGACCGCTGTCTGGAACCTAGCCCTAATGTTAATTGACAGCCATTTTTTTTTTTGGGGGGGGGGTGAGATTTTAAGTTCCCACATCATCATTTAGTGTTCCCCTTTGCAAAATAATGATGATACATGCCTCGTTGACCCTAAAAAACCCTTTTTAAAGCAATTTAAAGGGCACTTCCGGTTTTTCTATTCAAATCCGGCCGGATATCCCGGATACTGGGGTTGGATATCCGATTCGGATTCGGTTTAGAAAATTTGTAATCCAGATATCCGACCCGGATTGGATAGAGGGGTATCCGGATCCGAATTAGTTCCAGAGAGTGAAAAATGGTATCCGAGCAGCAGTGCAAGCCATCTCTATTCACAGCATCAGAACTTTGTTTTTCTTACCCAAGCCTAAGTTTTAGCTGGACAGAAGCTAAGCTCCGCCCCATCAAAGAAAACAGCCCAAGCATTTTCCCCTTGATGGTGTGCAAAGCATGATGGGATTTCTGATGTTGTTGTTCTCGTTGCCTAGCAGCTGGGAGGAGTGATCAGGACATAGGACAGTTGAAACTGTCACCTCCTTTTAACCAAAAAGATGGCTGCCCCCAAGAAATCTCAAACGTTTGCCTGTACTTTTAAAACAGGATGGGTAACAGATTATATTACCTATCTATTTTAATTAACACAACTGATGTAACTTAATGACAGTATGTTTGTTTAGGCTGAAGTTCCTCTTTAAACTGCTTTTAATTATTTTATTGTTCTGGGTTCCACCAACCACCAATATTCTTATAAATATGTCTTTTACATTTGACAGTTTTTCACGATTGTATTCCTTTAACCACTTATGTGGTTGAAGATGAATTATCTACGTTCTCCTGCTCAGGGATGTAGATATTCATCTATTGCGGCGGTTGGCTGCCACTCGCTCCCGTGCTGCTGGTACTTGCTCCTGCCCATTAGAGGGGAGATGAAAGAATGGGAACACAGTTCCAGGCATGGTCGGAATAGCCGATTTCCGTTTCCGGCACAATTCCGCATTCCGACATATACAAATTCCGTTACCGTTCCCTTCCGACGGTATACCGGGGTAGTTCCGCGGAATTCCGTCGGAAAAATTTTAAAATCTCTCTCTCCCTCCTCCTCCTCCTCCTCCTCCATCCATCCATCCATCCCATGCAGTAGGGAATTGCAGATTTTCAAAACAGCTTATATACCATAGCTGGGATTTGAACCCAGAACCTAGTGTGTAGTAGGTATCTGTCTTACCCTCTAGACCATGACCCACACTACATGCTAAAGCTGGCGGTAGCATAAACCATACTTCCATTATGATCAATTCGATAGAAAAAGTAGCATGATTAAGGATTTGTACTTTTTGAAAAGCATGCTTATATACCATAGCTGGGATTTGAACCCAGAACCTAGTGTGTAGTAGGTATCTGTCTTACCCTCTAGACCATGACCCACACTACATGCTAAAGCTGGTAGTAGCATAAACCATACTTCCATTATGATCAATTCGATAGAAAAAGTAGCATGATTAAGGATTTGTACTTTTTGAAAAGCATGCTTATATACCATAGCTGGGATTTGAACCCAGAACCTAGTGTGTAGTAGGTATCTGTCTTACCCTCTAGACCATGAACCACACTGCATGGTAGTAGGTATCTTCCTTACCCACTAGTAAGGCTGAGGCTGGAGAGGCTGCAGCCTCAGGGCGCAGTGTAGGAGGGGGTGCACAATTCATTCAGCTGTCATTCCCAATTGTGTTTGAAGCAGAAAGAAATAAGAAAAGGTGATACATGGCAGCGACAGCAAGCCAGATAAGTAGAGATTAAGGTGTTGGGGGGGGGGGGGCCTGGGGCACCTCTTAGTGTAATAGCAATCAGTGTGTGACAGCTGGGGTGGGAGGGATGGGGGGGCGCACTTTGCTGTCTCAGCCTTGGGTGCTGAAGGACCTTGTCCCACCTCTGACCACACTACATGCTAAAGCCTGGCCCTGAGTGTTGTTGATGGTCTAGAGCAGTGGTCCTCAAACTAAGGCCCGCGGGCCGAATGTGGCCCCCTAAGGCTTTCTTACCGGCCCCCCACACAGAAAATATATTGCTTATAAATGCAGTCAGCTACATATTTAAATATTGGTGGTCCACATATGGAATAGCAGTGCAGCACCCCCCATCCACATGGAAGCCAGAAAGCAGAAATTTTGCTGGTTTCCAATCAAATTCCACATCAGGTGACACTGCTGTCCAATTGGCTTGCAGATTGTCACCTGGGTATGCTTCACTGTCTGGTCCGCAAAGACTTCTGCATCGTTTTATGTTTACTCCGGCCCACCAGCGGTCTGAAGTATGTTGACCCGGCCCTCAACCCAAAATGTTTGGGGACCCCTGGTCTAGAGGGTAAGACAGATACCTACTACACACTAGGTTCTGGGTTCAAATCCCAGCTATGGTATATAAGCATGCTTTTCAAAAAGTACAAATCCTTAATCATGCTACTTTTTCTATCGAATTGATCATAATGGAAGTATGGTTTATGCTACCGCCAGCTTTAGCATGTAGTGTGGGTCATGGTCTAGAGGGTAAGACAGATACCTACTACACACTAGGTTCTGGGTTCAAATCCCAGCTATGGTATATAAGCTGTTTTGAAAATCTGCAATTCCCTACTGCATTGGATGGATGGATGGATGGAGAGAGAGAGAGAGAGAGAGAGTGTTATTCCGGAAAATTCCGTCGGAATTATAAATTTTCCGCGGAATTCCGTTTGAGAGGTATAGGAATTCCGATTTGACTACCGGAATCGGAATTAACCTAATTCCGGCCGGAATCACGGAATTTATAATTCCGCGGAATTTTCCGAGCATCCCTACACAGTTCCCATTTATTACTGTATTTTTCGGACCAAAAGACGCACCGAAGTTAAGAGGACAAAAACCAGTGGAAAAAATACCTTAAACCTGATGAGTCTATAGTGCAAGGGCGTCTTGTGGAATATTTCCCCACTGCAGCTACGCTGCCCAGCTAGACTACACTAACCCCTGCTGCCCCTCTAGCTACAGTAACACCAAACTATACTAATCCCCACTGCTCCCCAGCTACAGTAACCCTGACTGTCCCCCAGCTACAGTAATCCTGACTGCCCCCCAGCTACACTAACCCCTGCTGCCCCTCTAGCTACAGTAACACCAAACTATACTAATCCCCACTGCTCCCCAGCTACAGTAACCCTGACTGCCCCCCAGCTACAGTAATCCTGACTGCCCCCCAGCTACAGTAACCCTGACTGCCCCCCAGCTACAGTAACCCTGACTGCCCCCCAGCTACAGTAATCCCCACTGCCCCCCAGCTAAACTAACCCCTGCTGCCCCTCTAGCTACAGTAACACCAAACTATACTAATCCTCACTGCCCCCCAGCTACAGTAATCCTGACTGCCCCCCAGCTTCACCAATCCCCACAGCTTCAATAATCCCCACTGCCCCCCAGCTACAGTAAGCCCGACTTCCCCCCAGCTACCGTAACCCTGACTGCCCCCAGCCCCCAACTACAGTAACCTTAATCGCCCCCCAGGTGCAGTACCAGGGTTGTTCAGATACCCCCAATCACGATTCAAGTGAATTTGAATCTGGGTTTGGCAGTGATAACGATCGAGGTCGTGAAGCCCACATTGTGTCCAATACACAATTAGGACAGCACAGTTTTCAACCCAGACACCTCAGATTTTTTTTTTTTACAACAAAATATATAGCTATTGTAGTGGTGTAATAGCTTGTAGCGCATGTCAGCAGTGCATAATTCTGTGGACCCTGGTGGTGGGAGCACAGACAGCAGTAGGTAAAAGCAGCAGCAGGAGGAGGTGGAGTGACATGTGGCAGCAGGCAATATAATAGGCCATGGCACCTAGCAGTGGTACAGCAGCACCTTTAAAAAAAACAGAGACTGAAGGTTGATGTGCAAAAAAACATTCCCAGCCACCTCATGTTCCCCTCTCACCGACAGCAGGGGCCAGGAATGTGCCAGGCCTGGTTGATTTTGAGGAAGGTCAATCTGTCCACAGACTCTGGGGACAGACGAGAGCACTTCTCGGTGACCACACCACCAGCCACACTGAAGCACCTCTCGGACAGCTCGCTGGAAGGGGGGCAAGCCATGACTTCCAGGGCATACTGCACCAGCTCCCTCTAGATCTCCAAGCACTTGACCCAGTACTCCATGGGGTCCACAGGGGCTTCGGTGTCAAGGCCGCTGAAGGACCCCATGTAGTCTGCCACCATGTTAGTCAGGCACTGGTTCTGACTTTGAGAAGAAGATGCTGCTGCAGGCACCTCCTCTCTCGGCAGCTCTACTGTCGTGTAGAGTGCCTTAGTCAGAGACAGCAGGTCTCCTGGGTGCCTGCTTCTGCTGCTGCTGCTGGCCGCAGGCACCGGCTGCTGTGCTGGCTGGACAGGGACTGAGAGGGTGGAAGGCTGGGGGAAGGCTTCCTCCAACTGCCAAACAAGGATCCACTTCAAATCCCTTGTTCGCTTCTCAGGGTCTCCATCAGACAGGAACTGACCCACCTTCCCCTTCAGCCGTGGGTCCAGGATCATGCTGATCCAGATGTCCTCCTGAGCATGCATCTGGATCACCCTGAGTTCCCTGCACAGGCAACGCAGCATGTGCGCTGCCATGGGGAACAGGTTGGACACAGCAGAGACATCAGGGTCATCGGCAATGCTGTCCTCCTCCTCTCGCCCCTGAGCCTCTTCCTGCCCTCTCCACCCTCACACCACTGCAGATGCGTTCTGCTGTTCCCCCTTAACCGTAACATTAGGAACCTCCAACTCCTTCTCCAACAGCTCAAAGTCCTGCTCAGAGGTGGACTGTGCAGCCGCGTGCTGATCCAGCTGGGTTAGAGTCTCCTCTCCCGCTTCCATCAGATCAAACAGGGCCCTGTCCAGCAGACAAATCATGGGCACCCACTCGCAGAGGGATGCCCGTTCCCAGCTCACCATGTTGGTTACCTGCAGGAAGGGAGCCAACACCAAGCACACCTGCTACATCTGCCCCCACTGTGCGTTGGTGAGGGCCTGGAGGCTGGTGGTGCCGGAAACATTGGCATCAACGATGTGTCAGCTGACGGCCCTCCTCTGCTCAACCAGCTGCTCTAACATCGCCAGGGTGGAATTCCAGCGAGTTGACACATCGATGACAAGCCGGGGTTGTGGCAGGCCCTTGCGCTGTTGCAGGTAGGCCAGGTTTGCTGAGGCACCGGCGGAGCAGCGAAAATGACACACAATTTTCCAACAGATTCTCCTTCCCTTGGTAGGTGTGCAGGAACTTCTGCACCACCAGGTTCAGGACGTGGGCCAAGCTGGGGATGTGGGTCAATTGTCCCCTGGTAATGGCAGACAGCAGGTTGGGCGCATTGTCGGACACCACCATTCCGACTCTGAAAGGCCTCTGGGGGTCAGCCACCTCTGCTCCTTCTCCCTGAGGTTGGCCAGAACGTTGGTTGCCGTCATTTTGGTCTTCCCCAGGCTGCCCATCTCCAGCAGCACTTGGCAGTGGCGAGCCTTCATGCTGTTGCTGAGGCGGGGGCGCTTGGTGGCGGGTGTGCCGGAGGGGGAGGGACCTGGATCAGAAGAGCCTGCTGCATCTCCCCTGAACCCGCGGGGTGGCACCACCCACTGGGCTGCTGCTGTGTCCGAGGATGGACCTGCTGCTGCTGTTGCTTCCTCACCCACTTCCACCAGGCTGGCCCAGTGAGTTGTGAAGGAGAGGCAGCGGTCTGTCCTGAAACGGCTGGTCCAGGAGTCCATGGTGACATGGACTTGCTCGCTCATGGTGTGATTGAGCGAATGGGCCACGTTCACCAACACGAACTGGTGCTGGGATCGCCATGCGGGAGAAGTAGTGGCGGCTGGGGATTCACCACTCCGGGATCCCATACTGCAGGAGCGCTCTCATGTCACTCCCCTCCAGCACCAAGGAGTATGGCAGGGGCTGGGAGCACATGGCCCAGGCAAGCAACCCGTTCAGCATCCGGATGCACCTGTGGCCAGGAGGCAGAGCCATGGTCACACCTGGAAAGGACTCGTTGAGCAGGGTCTGATGGCATTTGCCTGCATGGGAGGATGAGGAGACAACTGTGGAGGGAGCAGAGGAGGCCACTGAGGACTGGCTACACGAACCAGCCTCAACCGCTGGTTGAGGCTGGACCCAGGAGTGAGTGTGTGAGTGAGTGTGTGGGGGGGGGGGGCAGTGAGTTTCTCCGCTCCTGATGCTGATGCTGCTGCCAGCTTTGCAGTGGGTCTCTTGCTCTGACCACTGCCAGTGCCACTGTCCTTCAGCCTTTTAAACTCCTCGTACTCCTGCTGGTGCCTGGTCTGCAAGTGGGTCTGCAGGCTTGAGGTACCCATCTTGGTTGGATCACGACCTCTGCTCAGGCTGGCCCTGCAGTTGTTGCAAATTGCACAGCTCTCATCCATGTTTGAAACGTGGAAAAAATGCCAGACCGGGGATGTGAACTGCCCCCTCCGGCTTAAAGGCAGTGTTTTTTCCCTTTGGATGGAGGTTGACTGGTAAGGGTGGTGGTAGTGGCTGAAGCAGCAGGCTGTGGCTCCTGCCTTCCACGCCCTCTGCTGGCCCTGCCCCTGGTTGCCATGCTGCTGCTCCTCTGTGCCAGAGCCAACTCTTCCTCCTCCAAGCTGCCTTCATCCAACTGTGGCACATATGGATAGTCCCGCATCTCATCATCCTCCTCATCATCATCCTCAAACAGCACCTCTGAGTCCCAACTACCTCTTCTGCCCCAAAATCCCCTGGATCAGGCCCCTCCTTCTCCTCATCAAAATCAGGTTGTTGCTCACCGAAAACAACCTCCTCCATCTCAAACTCCTCCACGCCTGTCCCCATCATCTCCTCCTCAAACTCTGCCACAACATCCCTCAAGTCGTTTATGGTCCTTGGGGTAAACAGCGAGCCCAGTGAGGGCAGGCTGGCCACTGGGGTCAACATGACCTCAAGCGGTGGTGGCAGGTGGCTGCTGCGAGAGGAGTGCTGGTGGTACTGGTCTCGCTGGAGGTCTGGCTGGAACCGGTGGCCAACTGCTCCACCATCAGTTCCCCAATAGCCTGTGCCTGACTCTCCTCAATGGGCTGGCAAAAACGACCCACGGCAAAGATGGGCGCAACACCTCCTCCACAACTGTGCGGCCAGTGGCTGGCGGCGGACCAGTCACACACCTGCTGGCAGTGGCTGCAGCAAAAGCGCTGCCTCTCCTGGTGGTGGTGCCTCTACCTCTGCCAGTCATTGTACAATAATATACAAATACAACAAGAAAAACAAAAAAAATATATATATATATAAAGGGCCGGAAAGGGTGTAAACTTTAATAAAGAGGGGTGGTGGTTGGTGACCAAAAAATTGAAAGGCTTTTTTTTCTTTTAACTAGTAGACAAGTCACTCAGTCACACAACAAGTCACGAACGATGACAGGTAGTTCACTTCACTGCACGTAAACAGTGAATGAACTACAAGAACAGCACTTAACTGAGAAAAGAGTAACAGACAGTCAGCAACACTAAAACTGTCTGTCGCACTCACAAAATACAGGCAGCAGTCAGAAACACAGATGCTGCCTGGCTGGAGTACTGTACTAAGTATACAACTAACAGTAGTCGATAACTAACTAGAGTGACAGACAGTGACCAGTGCTGCTCAACAGGATACCGGATATCTGAATAGACTCGGATATCCGAACTTTTTAGGCCTATCCGATCGGATCCGGATTCCGGATAGCTGGTCCAGTATCCGGATAGCTATCTGCGGATAGTTGGCTGGGCTATGCGGATATCCGCGGATAGTGCGGATATCCGCGGATATCTGGACCAGTGAAACACTGCATGAGGTCCAGACGTCATGGGAGCCAATCAGAGGGCTCCCAGCAGAAGCACCAGAAACCAATCACAGAGGGGAACCCTGGCCAGCCCCACCTGACCTCATTAAGCCAATCAGAGGCCTCCCAGCCTAAACCCTGGCACCCAATCACAGAAAGGAACACTGGCCAGCCCCCCTTGTATAATAAGGAGGGCTGCCATGATGAGACAGATCGTCCTGGCTTGCTGAATGCTTCCTGAGAGACATGCTCCTGCTCCATTGCTGGTGCCCTACAAAGGGCTGTACATAGTTATAAACCTAAGCTGTTCAGTGATTAACCCCTTCACTATCACTACAGTATAGTTAAATCATTCATTTGCTTGATTGATGTCATAAATGTGACATTAAGAGTGTGTGCTGCAGTCCTGCTGCAGCTGCTATGTGATTGTGTGTGTGTTGTACACACACCAGGCCAGGTGCTGCCTGCCTGCCACGAGCAAACACGTGCAAAGTGCCACGTGCAAACACATGCACAGTGCAAACACGTGCAAACTGCAAACACGTGCAAACTGCAAAAATGTGCAAACACGTGAAAACACGTGCAAAGTGCCACTTTGCACATGGCACTTTGAACGTGTTTGCACGTGTTTGCACTTTCCACATTTTTGCACTTTGCACGTGTTTGCACTTTGCACATTTTTGCACGTGTTTGCACATTTTTGCAAGTGTTTGCGCGTGTTTGCACATTTTTGCATGTGTTTGCGCGTTTGCACAATTTTGCATGTGCTTGCACGTGTTTGCACATTTTTGCATGTGTTTGTGCGTGTTTGCACAATTTTGCATGTGTTTGCGCGTGTTTGCACAATTTTGCATGTGTTTGCACGTGTTTGCACTTTGCACATTTTTGCATGTGTTTGCGCGTGTTTGCACATTTTTGCATGTGTTTGCGCGTGTTTGCACAATTTTGCATGTGTTTGCACGTGTTTGCACTTTGCACATTTTTGCATGTGTTTGCGCGTGTTTGCACATTTTTGCATGTGTTTGCGCGTGTTTGCACAATTTTGCATGTGTTTGCACGTGTTTGCACTTTGCACATTTTTGCACGTGTTTGCACGTGTTTGCACATTTTTGCATGTGTTTGCACAATTTTGCATGTGTTTGCACGTGTTTGCACTTTGCACATTTTTGCATGTGTTTGCGCGTGTTTGCACATTTTTGCATGTGTTTGCGCGTGTTTGCACAATTTTGCATGTGTTTGCACTTTGCACATTTTTGCACGTGTTTGCACATTTTGCATGTGTTTGCGCGTGTTTGCACAATTTTGCATGTGTTTGCACGTGTTTGCACTTTGCACATTTTTGCACGTGTTTGCACATTTTTGCATGTGTTTGCGCGTGTTTGCACAATTTTGCATGTGTTTGCACGTGTTTGCACATTTTTGCATGTGTTTGCGCGTGTTTGCACATTTTTGCATGTGTTTGCGCGTGTTTGCACTATTTTGCATGTGTTTGCACGTGTTTGCACTTTGCACATTTTTGCACGTGTTTGCACATTTTTGCATGTGTTTGCGCGTGTTTGCACAATTTTGCATGTGTTTGCACGTGTTTGCACATGTTGGCACTTGGCACTTTGCACATGGCACATGGCACTTTGCCCTTGGCACTTTGCATTTGGCACTTGGCCCTTTGCACTTGACACTTGGCCCTTTGAACTTGGTCCTTTGCATTAGGCACTTGGCCCTTTGCACTTGACACTTGGCCCTTTAAACTTGTCACTTTGCATTAGGCACTTGGCCCTTTGCACTTGACACTTGGCCCTTTGAACTTGGCCCTTTGCATTTGGCACTTTGCACTTGGCCCTTTGCACTTGACACTTGGCCCTTTGCACTTGGCCCTTTGCACTTGACACTTGGCCCTTTGAACTTGGCCCTTTGCATTTGGCACTTTGCACTTGGCCCTTTGCACTTGACACTTGGCCCTTTGCACTTGGCCCTTTGCACTTGACACTTGGCCCTTTGAACTTGGCCCTTTGCATTTGGCACTTTGCACTTGGCCCTTTGCACTTGACACTTGGCCCTTTGAACTTGGCACTTTGCATTAGGCACTTGGCCCTTTGCATTTGGCACTTTGCACTTGGCCCTTTGACAGCCTTTTTTTGTGGGGGGGGATTTTAAGTCCCCACATCATCAATTAGTGTTCCCCTTTGAAAAAGAATGATGCTACATGCCTAATTGACCCTTAAAAACCTTTTTAAAGCAATTTAAAGGCCACTTCCGGTTTTCAATCCGGATATCCGAATCCGGTCGGATACTAGGGTCGGATATCCAAATCGGATTCGGATCGGAAAATTTTAAATTCGGATATCCGACCCGGATCGGATAGCGGGGTATCCGGATCCGAATCGGATTCGGATTTTGAAAAGGGGTATCCGAGCAGCACTGACAGTGACACTAAAAGACTGTCTGTCACACAATCAATACAGGCAGACGCAGCAGTCAGATATAATCAAACAGATGCTGGCCGGCCTGCTAAGGCCCAGTGTACACCAAAAACCTCTTTCCTATACATTAACATTGAGGCAGAAACGCCTCAGAAATCTAAAAAATGCTGCAGCCCCCGAGTTTGCGAATGTGAAAAAAACGACCCGCTTTGGTGTGCACCATCCCATTAACTTTCATTAGCCAAGCCGTTTTCCCTCTGCAAGCTTTTTAAAAAACGCTAAAGAACCGCTCTGGCGTGCACCAGCCCTAAGTAACTAGTACTGCAGCAGCTAAATCAACTAACAGTACAAATGAACTACCTGTGCAACAACTAACTATTAATCCCTAACCTACCTAAAGACTAGTAGGCTAAGGCTACCTAGGCTAGCAGGCCTAGCCTGCACACAGACCTAACACTAGCCTAGCACAGTATACAGTATATACACTACACTAGCTGATTGAACTATAACACTCAAATCACTATTTATCTATAAATCAATACAATATATGTGTTTAGAATGTGTTTAGGATGTAAAACAAAGAGTTTAACAGTAGAAAAGTACTTGCTATAAGACACAGCAGCACTGGAGATGCTCTCAGTAAAACAAGTCACAGCAAGGACGAGATCCGCAAGATGGCCGCCGCTTTGTATAGAGGAGTGGAGGGCCAGGCCCCCCTCCTCTGATTGGTTGCTAGGACCTCGGCTGGGGGCCTTCTGATTGGCCCAACAATGTCATCCCATGGATACCGCATGTCATCCGGATTTGTGATCACGGTTTTAACCCGTGATCACGACCAAATTCGAATGTAATCACGGGTCCACTTTAATTCGGATCCGTGATTGTGATTGATCACGTGATCAGAATACCGAGCCCATGATTGGGAAAAAGTGCTCGTGATCACGGGCTTGCCATGATCATGAGCTTGTGATGAGCAAGCCTGTGCAGTACCCTGACTGGCCCCAGCTTACTCTAATCCCCACTGCTTTCCCCCCAGCTAAAGTACTGTAACCCCACTACACCCCCACCTACACTAATCCCCACAGCCCCCAGCTACTGTACCAAAGTGACACCTGATGCTTCTCTCTTACCAAATGGATGTGCAGGGTGTCTTTTATGGGTTTGCTGCCTGTCTGCACAGGAAGCAGGTTATCTGAAAAACCATCAGGGGATTGCACGCTTCTTCATCTTCCATCATGCCCAGCTCCCCGGTAGACTTCCTCCACTCTTCTCTCAGCCAGACTCGATCTCCTGTTCCCATCACATGGTGCTCAGAGGAGCCTGAGTGTACCCTGTGACTTCTATTTCCTGGACTGGCACGCCACTTGAAAGACTGTCAGGGGATCGGAAATGGCTGTGCTTGTGTTAGCAGAGCCAGATCACCCAGGCTCAGTCTCCCAAAACACTGTCCTAGTCGCTGTTGCCAGGAAGTGCATTGCAGCTTGAGGCAGATGGGTCACGTGGCTCCCTAGCGACTCACTTCAGGACCTCCAGGCTCACTGTCCTGAATGTCCAGAGTACTCCTGTGGCTGTTCTCTTCACTGTTGCCAGGAAGCGCTGCAGCAGACGGGTCAGGTGGCTCCCTAGCGACTCACTTCAGGACCTCCAGGCTCATTCTAACGAATGTCCAGAGTACTCCTGTGGCTGTCCTCTTCACTGTTGCCAGGATGCGCAGCGGCAGACAGGTCATGCGGCTCCCTGGCGACTCACTTCACGACCTCCAGGCTCACTCTCCCGAATGTCCAGAGTCCTCCTGTGGCTGTCCTCTTCACTGTTGTCAGGAAGCACTGTGGCAGACGGATCACACGGCTCCCTGGCGACTCACTTCAGGACCTCCAGGCTCATTCTAACGAATGTCCAGAGTACTCCTGTGGCTGTCCTCTTCACTGTTGCCAGGATGCGCAGCGGCAGACAGGTCATGCGGCTCCCTGGCGACTCACTTCACGACCTCCAGGCTCACTCTCCCGAATGTCCAGAGTCCTCCTGTGGCTGTCCTCTTCACTGTTGTCAGGAAGCACTGTGGCAGACGGATCACACGGCTCCCTGGCGACTCACTTCAGGACCTCCAGGCTCATTCTAACGAATGTCCAGAGTACTCCTGTGGCTGTCCTCTTCACTGTTGCCAGGATGCGCAGCGGCAGACAGGTCATGCGGCTCCCTGGCGACTCACTTCACGACCTCCAGGCTCACTCTCCCGAATGTCCAGAGTCCTCCTGTGGCTGTCCTCTTCACTGTTGTCAGGAAGCACTGTGGCAGACGGATCACACGGCTCCCTGGCGACTCACTTCAGGACCTCCAGGCTCACTCTCCCGAACGTCCAGAGTCCTCCTGTGGCCATCCTCTTT
Source organism: Hyperolius riggenbachi (assembly GCF_040937935.1). Taxonomy (NCBI): domain Eukaryota; kingdom Metazoa; phylum Chordata; class Amphibia; order Anura; family Hyperoliidae; genus Hyperolius; species Hyperolius riggenbachi. The sequence continues at coordinate 16,891,532 of NC_090648.1, forward strand.
GTTGTTGCCAGGAAGCGCAGCACAACTTGAGGCAGACTGTGCTCAAGTGGCTCCCTGGCAGCTTTCTTCTGTACTTCAAGCCAGGCTGACTGCATTACCAGCTGCTGCACAAGAAGCCCTGCATCAGGTGAATGTTAACGGAGGGGGTGGCCACGGCAGTAATAGCAAGGCGAGAGGAAAAGCTTGTGCTGGTCCAAAAAGTAGTATTCGGACCATAAGACACACTTACTTTTCTCCCTCTCTTTTGGGGGGAGAAAAGGTGCGTCTTATGGTCCGTAAAATACGGTAATCTAAGTCCCGTTTCAATGATTGCCGACATCAATCAGATGCTGTGATCATTGTAACAGAACGAAGTAACACATCCACGCTTTGCTTCCTGTTCATGTACTGATAGTACGCTAATATGAAATAAGGCGCGAGGACATCTTGTGGCCAAATAGTAATATTAAATCTACATACAGTTATTTTAATAAAAAGACCCACACTTACAAATTACAAACCCTCACTCGACCCATCCCTACCTTCAAACTTCCGCCCAATCTCCCTCCTTCCCTATGCTTCTAAACTCCTGGAACGCCTAGTCCACCAACGCATTACCCAATACATCAACACCAATACCCTACTTGACCCCCTACAGTCTGGATTCCGACTTGCACACTCAACTGAAACAGCCCTCACCAAGGTGGTCAACGACCTTACCCTTGCCAGGGCTAAAGGCAGTTATTCCATCCTGCTCCTCCTTGACCTCTCTGCAGCATTTGACACTGTTGACCACCCCCTCCTCCTCCAATCACTACAGTCCATGGGCATCCATGGTCATGCCTTGGCCTGGATCTCCTCCTACCTATCCAATCGCTCCTTTACAACTTCCTTCAATGGCTCCTCCTCAACCCCTGCCCCCTCTCAGTTGGGGTCCCCCTTCTTTTCTCCATATACACTTCCTCAATTGGCAAGCTTATCTCCTCCCTGGGCTTCAAATACCACCTTTATGCCGCTGACACTCAGATTTACCTCCATACCCCCGATCTCTCATCCACCACCATAAACAAGGTCTCCTCATGTCTCTCAACAATTTCCTCCTGGATGTCTGCTAGGTTCCTGAAGCTTAACCTAGACAAAACTGAGCTCCTGATCTTTCCACCCCATGCTGCTGCACCCCTCCCAGATTTCCACCTCACAATCGCCAACACACCCATTCGCCCTACCTCACAGGCCCGCTGTCTGGGTGTCACCTTGGACTCTGACCTCTCCTTCATCCCAACACATCCAAAACCTCACCAGAGCCTGCATTTTCCACCTCCGTAATATCTCCAAGATCCGCCACCCTTCTTAACCCCGGACACAACCAAACTGCTCATCCATGCCCTCATCATCTCCCATCTTGATTACTATAACTTCCTCCTTTCTGGCCTCCCCTTGAAACGTACTGCCCCCTGCAATCAGTGATGAATGCGGCTGCAAGACTCATCCATTCTTCACACCGCTCGGCATCCACATCTCCCCTTTGTGAATCCCTGCACTGGCTCCCTATCCGTTTCAGGATAACTTTCAAAATTCTATGCCTGGCATATAAATCTGTGCACAAAACCTGCCCTACCTACATCTCGGAGCTTGTTCACAGGTATACACCAGGTTGCCCCCTCCGATCCTCCAACGACCTTCGCCTCACCACCCCACGCATCTCCCACTCCCAAGCCCGCCTGCAGGATTTCTCTAGATCTGCCCCCACCCTCTGGAACGTCCTTCCACCACCCATCAGACTTGCTCCCTCTTTCAACACATTCAAGCAAGCCCTCAAAACCCACCTCTTTATGATGGCCTACCCACCTCCTACCACACAGTAACTCTCTACTGAATATTTCACAGCCCCACCTAGTGTTTCCACCCCACCCCTTAGATTGTAAGCCTCTGGCAGGGTCCTCCATTCCCTAGTGTAATCTACAGGATCTGGATCATGTGCTCCTGTCCTATGACAGCCTGTTTTTGTATTACAAAGACAAAGACAAACACTTATATATCGCTTTTCTCCTGGCGGACTCAAAGCGCCAGAGCTGCAGCCACTAGGACGCGCTCTATAGGCAGTAGCAGTGTTAGGGAGACTTGCCTAAGGTCTCCTGCTGAATAGGTGCTGACTTACTGAACAGGCAGAGCCGAGTTTCGAACCCTGGTCTCCCATGTCAGAGGCAGAGCCCTTAACCACTACACTATACAGCCACTACAACATTACTGGGCCTATCTAACCAGCCCATATCGCATGATCATGTAGTTTGTACAATTTGCATGTATAACTCTGCTCTATGTTGTATAACCTTGTTATGTCTGTCATCCTTGTATCAGTGTATATATTTATTGTCCAGCGCTGCGTAATATGTTGGTGCTTTATAAATACAATAAATAATAATAATAATAATTAACTCCTTCCCCCCACCCTATCCCATTGTTATCTAAATAAATATATGCATATAAAAAAATGACAGAAAAAAATACATAAATAGTTACCTTAGTGACTGAACTTTTTAATATGTATGTCAAAACGATATATTAATGTTATTTATAAAACTATGGGCTTGTAATTAGTGATGGACAAAAAATTTAAAAAATGCACCTTTATTTCCAAATAAAATATTGGCGCTTTACATTGTACTAGGGAAATATTTTAAACATTTTTACTAGCCGAGATAAATGGGCAAATAACATTTGTGGGTCTTAATTATGATAGCACGTATTATTTTAAAACTATAACACCCCGAAATAGAGAAATAATGAATTTTTCCCATTTTTTTCTTAATTTTCCTGTTAAAATGCATTTAGAATAAAATATGTTTTAGCAAATTGTACCACCCAAAGAAAGCCTAATTGGTGGCGAAAAAAAGAAGATTTAGATTGTTTCATTGTGATAAGTAGTGATAAAGTTATAGGCAAATGAATGGGAGGAGCACTGAAAGGTGAAAATTGCTCTGGTACAGAAGGGTAAACCCCCCAGTAGTGAAGGGGTTAAAAATCAAACCATTACACTGATGTCATGGTTTCCGGTATAAGTCCTAAAAAAAAAGTTGCAGGCAGTCATTGATAGATAATATGTAATAGCACTCTTGTATAGATACTGTATATGCTTTAAAGGTTTGTGTAATAAAGTGATGTCATGCTTCAAACTCTTCAGTCTTAGTAAACCACGCCTCAAGCCTGACTTACTACTCTTATGGACCAAATCCTATAACGTATTACTGGAAATATGGCTGTGTGTCTGAGAGCAGTTGCTACACCACCGAGAGTGTAAGCGTTGGGGTAATGAAGGTGCTGAAAACCATCGCCTGTTGCCACACGGACTACTGCCTTCCACAACAACCCCCAGGTGACAAAATACAAATGCAAACAATGAAAACTGAGGGTACAACCATAATGTGGATCATACAATTTGTACATATACTGATTTTTACATTGTAGGAAGTTATAACAGTCAGGTCTTGTTTATTAGGCAAGGAGATAGTAAGAAGTTATAAAGGAGAGAAGGAAATGGAAGACCTATCATCTGTAACAATGAGCGGAAGTTTTGCCAAATCATTATTTATTAGCCTGCTCCTACTACAAATTAGTATAATTAGAGACACAATTAATTATGATTTCTTTCAAAATTTTGCATTACTATTTCACATCGTAATTGCCATTTTCAATGTGAAATTACATCTATGCGAAATGTGTGCTCATCACTACATGCAAGGTACAACGAAACATATGATTCAACAAATTAAGGTCCCACAGGTGTCTCTTTACAACACTTATCAAAATGTATTAGTAATTGCTAAATCACAACACCCAAACTCCTTCTAAAATAGGCAACAGGTTAGTTGTTATAGCTTAACTGCACACAGGCGGCTGGGCCACATTGGCCTACACATCAAGTCCATTATACTCCCGGGAGTTCTAACAGTAAAGCTGGCCATACACTAGGCCGATTACCCGCTGATCGCCAGCAGATTCGATCACTGGGAGCGAATCTGCTGTCAAATCGTTCATCTGCTAAACGCTACATTTCGATCGATTTCGTCCCGAAATAGATTGGTCCTGTCGATCGCTCCGTGTGGGAAATTACCGTCGATCGCCCGCGGGTAGGGAGCGAATCGCTAGTGGCGTACGATCGACGCAGGTATACATTACCTGAAACTGTCTCCCGGCATCTTCTCCGCATCACCTTCCGCATCACGGAAGTACAAATAGAGGGCGTATCGTGATCACCCGTGCTTAGCTAGTTCAGTCCTGATCCTAGTCCTGCTCCAGTTCTTAGTCAGTGTTCCTTGCTTATGTCATATATCGGTTTATCGCCGATATATACATATGTCAGTTACTTGCTTGTAGTTTCATTGATAGCTGTAATCGTAATACGCTAGGAAATCATACCTATTGTATATTTGTGTGGATTACGTCTGCCTTCTTTGAACTCTATTTCCTGACTATCCTGTCCTGTCCTTGTGAGGCACGCCACCGCTGCAATCGCATTGGCTGCCTCATTCCAGTCTGTCTTGTCTTAGACGTTTGCTGTCACTTAAGTAGTGACTAGTTAAGCAAACGTTCATTCTGTTTCCTGTCCTGATCTTTTGAGTTCTGGTTTTTGCGCTCAGCGCTACCTTGTGCTGAGCCACTATAGTGGAAGGATTATTTTGTGGCTGTTCGGATCTACGCCTTCTCTGTGCGCCAAATCTCCTGTTGGAGTCAGTCCTCTCCTCCACTAAACTGGGGATATCCTGGTTCCTTGTGCTAGCGTGTGTACCTCCTTCACGTCAGAGTCCTCATTGTATGCTGACCATGGAGGATATACCACCAAGCGTGACATTATGATAGCCCCATTACCAATCCCCATTGTGGGGGGGGGGGGGGGGGGATTTCCAGCAAATATAATACTGCTTGTTATGGTTCCTGTTCCTTTAAGAGATTTGAGAAACTTAACTCTGAAACAGAAAATGAGTTTTTTTCTGAATGTACCAGGTTTCTGGCCAATCCCGAGCTCCAAGCTACTCCTGTTTCAACGTGGGCACCCCAGCTAGTTTATATCTTATTTAAGGGGAAATTGTTTCAGTGGGCTTATGATGTCCTGGATCATACCAATTTAAAAGAGATACCACTGGAATTTTTAGCGTTCGTGATCCGTAACTGGCTGCGCAAAACTAATTTGCCTTACCCTTTAAATGAGCTCCTGGCAGCTTGTCAATCAGCTTTTCCTTCAACTGCTTGCAAAAATAATCAGCAAGCAGATAGTTGTACTGATAACTTTCCTTCATCTGTGAATAAATCGCAGAAGGCAGCAAAGTCTAAAGTGTCACATAGAAATAAGCGTAAGCGTTCCAGGAAACGTTCACAATCAGCAGAGTCGTTGCCCTTAGCGACTGCGCATCAGATCTGTAATGAGACTCCGCCATTAGCAGATAATGAAATTCAGTTACCATTCAGGGGAGTCAAATGGACCTATGAAACTACTAATGAACTTTCTTTGCTAGCCAGGGAGAATAAAAATTCTTGTTTAAATGAATTGTCTGAATATGATTATGAAGACATATTACAGAGTATTGAGCAAATCAACTTATTCGTAAAGCAAGGGAAATTTGCATATACTACAGTTCAACACTTGTTACAGGTTTTGGAGATTCTTAGGAATAAGAAATCTGGCAATCGCCTGCTAAATAACCCAATACATGTTCCTGCCACAACCACACCTGTGAACTGTGATCAGCCCGAATGTTCAGCTATCGTTAAGTGTGCATGGGATCCTCCATTTGAGAAATGGGAGATTGAAACTCTAATCTATGAATTGAACAGTGATTCAAGTTCATTTTGTCAGTTCTTCAGTGCTAAAAGTGAATTAGTATTGAATGCATGCATTAAGTCTGCCTATAACCTAATAAAAACTGGTGTGTGTGGGTATGACTTTGTGGCTCCATTGATCGATGTGTGGAAATTGATTTTGGATTTTTATGCGATTCAATCAGTCGATACCAGGGAAAACACACTGTCAGTTGGAGATTGTTCCACTTCCTCAGTTCCTGAGGCTCCGCAATCCAGTCAGGTGACCTTAGAACCTCTGTCTCTGAGTTCTTCAGTCTATCAATTGAACTTGACTCCGGAATCGCAAATTTGGCGTTCTGACCCGCCTGCTTCAGCACCTTTGGCTGATTCAGCGAGTGATTCAGAGCTCTTTTTGTGTGAAATTGAAGTTCCTGAATCCCTGTTTTGTCCAGTACATGTTCCTGTAATTCCACCCTGTACCATGGATAACTCAGTGTTACTTCCAGTAAGACAGAAGCTACTGATACTTTCTTAACCTTGCCCTGCACAAATTTCTCAGCAGAGGATCCAGAGGTCCTGCTGACTTCTGAGTCCAGTCTAGCCAGTACTCATGAGTTTTTGTTCAGTGAAACAGCAATCAAAGAATTATTGCCTGGCTCAGCAAACACTTCTGTAGAATTTACCTGTGTTGATAAAGTTCAATTCCTGTCTGATCCAGCAGATACCAATAGATGCACTACATCAGTTCCTGAGTCTCAGCAATCATGTTTGGTAGCCATAGAACCCCAGCATCTGAATTTTCCAATCTTACAGTTGAAAAACTATGGTTCAGATTCACAAGCCCTGTGCCCTGATCCTCCTGTTTCTGTACCTTGCTCTAGTTCCACGAATGGTTCTGAGCTTCTATCATGTGAACTTAAAAACACAGAATTATTGCCTTGCTCAGAAAACATTCCTGTGAATTTGTCCTGTACCATGAATTGTTCAATTCTTTCTAATGAAACTCAGCTCCCAGAATCATTATGCTGTCCAGCAGGTGCTTCCATGGTTCTGCCCTGCAATATGAACTGTTCAGTGATTCTGTCCAGTGAAGCTGAAATTACAGAGTATTATGCTTCACTCAGTATTGTAGATGCTTCAAGATCTCAAGCAGAAGACTCAGAGGCTCTGCTTACTTCAGTGGGTGTTACAGTAATAATCACTTGTTTAGCAGCTGTTTTTGAATTACAGACAGTCTGCTCTGGTAAAACTTGATGAATCCCCGCTTAGTGAAGCAGAAGCCATTGAAGCATTGTCCTTGTCAGCAAGCATTTTAGACACCTTGCCCTGCACACAGTCTGATTTTTCTAATAATGTTGAGTCCCTCTCTGATATCACAGTAGCCAGGGAACTTCAGCCCTGTCCTCTGAATGTTTTAGAAGTATTGCCCTGTAACATGGATAATTCTGACTCTGGAAAAAATAATTGAAATCTCAGAATTTCAGTCCGGGTTAATGAGTGTTCCTGAAACCCAGCCCTGTATCCTGGAAAATTTTGGTTCTCTGGCCGGTGTGGCAGAAGTTCCAGAGTCCCCTTCCTGTCCAGTGAGTTACTCAGTTTTGCCTAGTTCAGTGGGGGTTGCTGCAATGCTGACTTGTTTTGCAGCCCTTCATGAGCTCCAATCCAATGCATTTGATGAGTCTCTGTCTAGTCCAGAAGAAGCTATGGGAACCCTGTCTAGTTCGGTGCATACATCAGAAGATTTGTCCTGTCTTGTAAATGCCCCTGACCATGATTTGTTAATAACCTTGCTGGAATCAGCGACATCTAAGTCTGATCCTGCATCCTTTAGTGAGAATCCAGTAACTGTGAAGTCTAGTCATGATGATTTTTTTTTGCCCAGTCCTGGTTTCGGTCCTATCTTGACTGACTCTGAGGTCCGCAGTTCCTTGACGTGCCCAGAGGTTTCTCTTGTGCCAGTGTGCTCAGATGTGCTTCGTGTGCCAGAATGCCCAAGTGTGTCTGTGTTAGCGTGCTCAGATGCTTCCCTAGTGGAGACATGTTCTGATATTGCCAGTTTGCCTGCATGCCCAGAGTTGGTTCTGGTTCCTGAGAGCCCTGATCTTGATGTTTGTCCTTGTAACCCTGACTCTGGAATTACCCTAGGTTCCATAGGGGTTTTTGATAGTTCTCCATGTGAGCCTAAGGGGCGTTCTGACCTTTTGGGATCTCTATGGAACTTCAAAGTGTTCTGGGAGATCTCTGAGGAGACTTGTCCTGGTACCTTGGACTGGTTCAACGGTGGGTTTTGTGTTGGTAAAGACAGTTCCGGTGGGCATTGCAAAGGCTTTGGCATTTTTGGACAGTCCCTGGAAGGCGGTGGGTATCGCTCAGAGAGTTTCGGGGGGCTTTTTCCTGGAAATCACGGGTCTGATGGGTATTACACTGAGGCTTGTAGTACTGATGGGCATGGTTCTGTAGGTTCTGGTCCTGATGGGTTCAGTTTTGCAGTGACTGATTCTGGAATTTGGTCTTGTCGGGCTGTCCCGGCCATCATGAGTTATCAGTCAGATTGTTTTACTGTGAATGTCAGTTTTGAAAGGCGTCTGAAAGCCGCCTTTAAGGAAGGGGGGGGGGTACTGTTATGATCACTTCTGCAGCATGTACTGCTCGCTGCAGTTTTACTGAAGACAAGCAGTTTTTTATTTCTTTGCATGCATTTGCTCGCATAGTTTTCCGTGCACTTACACTGAGCGTTGATTCCATCTGCAGTCGCTCTGAAGTTAATGACAGGTTAATATGCTTTTGTGAAAACAAACATTGTCTGTTGCAATGGAGCTGCAATTCCTTTCTTGCAGGCTGCATAGCTTTGTCTGCCCTTTCCTGCTGTCAGCCTGTGATTGATTACCATTCACCTGTGTGGGAATCTGCATGTCTGCTCCCATTGGATGACCTCAGTATAAAGGACTGCTTCCTGCAGTGCTCCATGGGCTATCATGGTCTCAGATTCAGTCTGTTACTCTGTACGAGCCTCACCTCGTTCCTAGTCCGTGTGGACTGCGCTGACTCCTTCGAAGGGGTCAGCGAGTTCTCCTAGTCCTGCTCTTGTTATCAGAAATTGTTACTTTGCTTGTCTTGCGTCATATATTGGTTCATCGCCGATATATAAGCATACTAGCACGTTTGTTATTTTCCTTGTATTTGTGTTACGTTAATACATCAGTGTCGCTGATATATACGTACACGGACTGTTTATTTCCTGTGTTCAGTCAGTTAGTTTCCAGCACGTTTTGGTAGGTTGCGCGTATCATGATCACCCGTGCTTAGCTAGTTCAGTCCTGATCCTAGTCCTGCTCCAGTTCTTAGTCAGTGTTCCTTGCTTATGTCATATATCGGTTTATCGCCGATATATACATATGTCAGTTACTTGCTTGTAGTTTCATTGATAGCTGTAATCGTAATACGCTAGGAAATCATACCTATTGTATATTTGTGTGGATTACGTCTGCCTTCTTTGAACTCTATTTCCTGACTATCCTGTCCTGTCCTTGTGAGGCATGTCACCGCTGCAATCGCATTGGCTGCCTCATTCCAGTCTGTCTTGTCTTAGACGTTTGCTGTCACTTAAGTAGTGACTAGTTAAGCAAACGTTCATTCTGTTTCCTGTCCTGATCTTTTGAGTTCTGTTTTTTGCGCTCAGCGCTACCTTGCGCTGAGCCACTATAGTGGAAGGATTATTTTGTGGCTGTTCGGAACTACGCCTGCTCTGTGCGCCATATCTCCTGTTGGAGTCAGTCCTCTCCTCCACTAAACTGGGGATATCCTGGTTCCTTGTGCTAGCGTGTGTACCTCCTTCACGTCAGAGTCCTCATTGTATGCTGACGGTGGAGGATATACCACCAAGCGTGACAGTCCTCATTCTGTTTACGCCAAATTCTGACTCTATCGAGACACATCAGACCAAGCAACTTTTTTCCAGTCTTCAACTGTCCAATTTTGGTGAGCTTGTGCAAATTGTAGCCTCTTTTTCCTATTTGTAGTGGAGATGAGTGGTACCCGGTGGGGTCTTCTACTGTTGTAGCCCATCCACCTCAAGGTTGTGCGTGTTGTGGCTTCACAAATGCTTTGCTGCATACCTCGGTTGTAACAAGTGGTTATTTCAGTCAACATTGCTCTTCTATCAGTTTGAATCAGTCGGCCCATTCTCCTCTGACCTCTAGCATCAACAAGGCATTTCCGCCCACAGGACTGCCGCATACTGGATGTTTTCCCCTTTTCACACCATTCTTTGTAAACCCTAGAAATGGTTGCGCATAAAAAATCCCAGTAACTGAGCAGATTGTGAAATACTCAGGTGTTCCTAATAATCCTTTAGGTGTGTGTAGTTTCCCCCAGTATAGCTAGTATAGTTGCCCACAGTGTCAGTAGCATAGTTGCCCCCAGTGTAAGTAGTATAGTTGCCCCAGTATAGCTAGTATAGTTGCCCCAGTGAAGGTAGTATAGTTGCCCCAGTATAGCTAGGATAGTTGCCCCCAGTGTAGATGTAACGATTGGTGTCAGCACACAGAGTATATCTGATTATTGATGATCTGCAGTATCACCAATAATACAGATGTTATACCTGATTATATGGTGATCTGCAGAATCACCAATAATACAAGTATAGCTTGACACAGGACACCTAATGTAGTGTGAGTGTTTGGTGCAACAGTAAGAAAGGTTATCTCCCGAGGAGCAGGAGATACAGACACAACTGCAGCCAAGGACTCCCTGAAGAGCAGGGAATAAGACTGCGATGCAGCCAGTGAACACCTGAGGTGCAGGTGACTTCTGACTGTGTAGACACTAACCTCCTTAATAGGAGGAGATGGAGATTGTACTGCAGCCAGGGATTCCCTGATGGATCGGGAATCAGACTGTACTGCAGCCAAGGATTCCCTGATGGGCTGGGAATCAGACTGTACTGCAGCCAGTGGACTCCTAAAGGCCTAGTCCCCTGACTGGGCTGTAAGGAGGACTTCCTGAGGAACAGGCAGCCTTTACAGCTAATGGACACCTATAGAATTGGTGTCACAAGGAGTACAGTGAGACTGCTCACTCAAGGGGCGAGTGACAGCCAGAAGGGTCATACAGGCCAGGTCGGCAACACACAAGCAGATAAGGTACAGAGACAGAAGACTGATACGGTATCCGGGTACATGCAAGGTTGGCAACGGGAAGACAGATAGGCAAGGTACCGAATCAGTAAGCAGGAGAGTGGTCAGCAAAGCCAGAGATCATAACAGATATCAATATAGCACAATCCTAGTCTGCGGTGTGAGGTCCTTGGTCTCAACACCTGGGAACTAGTCTGGAGTATAACAATAGTAACACAGTAATCTCCTAGTCTTGGATGTAAGGTCCTTGGTCTCAACACCCGGGAACTAGTCTGAAGTATAACAGTAGCAACACAGTAATCTCCTAGTCTTGAGTGTGAGGTCCGTGGTCTCAACACCCGGGAACTAGTCTGAAGTATAACAGTAGTAACACCTAAAGCGGAATCTGGCTAAGTGTAAATTCCCAGTTCCAACTGGTTCTAACACACTGAAAGATCTGACTGAGGTCTGAGTACTCACACGTAAGTATTCACAACGGCAGACAACCTGCAACTGACAAGCAAGTCCTATATATACTTACAGCGCTCCACAGCGCCGCCCCAGACACTCAGCCAATCCAGAGTCCTGCTGGGATCAGCTGATCGGCCTGATCAGCTGATTCCCCTCCTGTTGGCATAAAGGTCCTGTCGCCAGGCTCTCCATCTGTGTGCACTAGAAGGACCAGGCGAACCAGAGACATGTTGCTGCGCGGAAAAGACCGCCGGCTTGAATGCGGAGACAGCCGCCTTGCCGCTTCCCCGCGCGGCGGCATCTCCGTTATTCATTACAGAACCCCCCCGAGGCGGGGACTCTGAACACTTTCCACCCGGCTTCCCAGGGTGTAAGTCATGGAACTCTTTCTTTAATTCTTCCGCATGCATGCGACAATCCGGTACCCAAGTTCTCTCTTCCAGACCATACCCTTTCCAGTGTATCAGATACTGCACAGAATTTTGCAGTAAGTGAGAGTCTAGAATCTTCTCGATCTCATACTCAGGTTGGTCATCGACCATCACAGGGGGTGGGGAGAGGAATCCACGTGCACTGCCGGCTTCAACATAGACACATGGAATGATCTCACACCTCTCATGCTGGCTGGGAGATCAATCGCATAAGTGACATTATTAATCTTTCTGGTCACTGGATATGGTCCTATAAATCTAGGTCCCAACTTGGGTGACGGTTGTTTCAAGGCCAAATGCCGAGTGGATACCCACACCATGTCCCCCGGAGAAAACTTCTACTCTACAGACCGCCTTTTATCCGCCTGTTTCTTCTGAGTCTGAAAAGCTTTCCCCAAGTTCCTCTTAACCATTTCCCAAATCCCCCTCAATGCTCTCTGCCAATCCTCCAAGGCCAGAAATGAGGTAGATGCCACAGGTAACGGGGTAAACTTGGGTGATCTCCCCGAAACTACCTGAAATGGGGAAAATCCTGAAGAGGAACTCTTCAGATTGTTATGTGCAAATTCCGCAAATGGCAAAAATTTTACCCAATCGGACTGTGCATCTGCCACATAACATCTGAGAAATTGCTCAAGGGACTGGTTAACTCCCTCGGTCTGGCCATTGGTCTGTGGGTGGTAGCCTGATGAAAATGCAAGATCCATACCCAGCTGATGGCAGAAGGCTTTCCAAAATTTTGACACAAACTCGACTCCCCGATCTGACACCACATTCTCCGGAATGCCATGCAGCGGGAAAATGTGCTGGATGAAGAGATCAGCCAATTCCTGGGCCGTGGGGAGTCCTTTCAATGGAACAAAATGGGCCATCTTACTGAATCTATCTACTACCACCCAAATGACCGTCTTGCCCTCAGACCTGGGGAGTTCTCCTACAAAATCCATGGACAAATGAGTCCGTGGTTCACTTGGCACTGGTTAGGGTTGTAAAGTACCCACAGGTGCCTGGCGAGAGGGCTTGCTTCATTCCCTCACAAACTCCTTACAATCTGTTGCTAACGTAGGCCACCAAGCACATCTGGTCAACAAATCCTGAGTTCTGGTGGCCCCTGGATGACCTGCATTCTTAGGGGAATGGAACAGATGTAAGAGTTGCAGGCGAAAGGGTAGTGGTACAAACATAACTCCCTCAGGCTTTCCCTCTGGAACATCCTGTTGGTAAGGACCCAGAGTGGCCGTCCAATCTTTCCAGGTCTCAGTAGCTGCCAGGACTACCTTCTGAGGCAGGATAGTTTCAGGGGTTGAGGGCTGCACTGTCTCAGGTTCGAAACACCTAGAAAAGGAGTCAGCTTTGACGTTTTTACAACCTGGAGTATACGTTATAACAAATCTGAATCTTGAAAAGAACAAAGACCACCGGGCCTGGCGAGGAGTAAGTCTTTTGGTGCCCTCTATGTACTCCAAGTTCTTATGATCTGTATAAACTGTGATAGTATGCTCTGCCCCTTCCAGCCAATGTCGCCACTCTTCAAAAGCTAGTTTAATGGCCAAAAGCTCCCGATTGCCAATATCATAGTTTTTCTCTGCAGGTGAGAACCTACGGGAAAAGTAAGCGCACGGGTGAAGTTTGCCCTGCAAACCAGAGCGTTGAGACAATACAGCCCCTACCCCAACCTCCGAGGCATTGACCTCAACTATAAAGGGGAAGGTAACATCCACATGTCTCAAAATGGGTGCAGAACAAAACAGTTTTTTCAGAGTAGAAAAAGCAGAATGCGCCTCTGCTGACCAATGGTAAGTATCAGCCCCCTTCTTGGTGAGACTGGTGAGGCATTTTTCCAACTTAGCATAAAGGGAATTTTGTCTTAATTTCTGCAACACTAATTTGACATGCTTACGATGTTCCAACAGATTGGGAGAAAAGATCAGTATGTCGTCCAGATACACTAAGACGAATTTCCCCAGCACCTCCCTAAATACCTCATTTATCAACTCCTGGAAGATGGCAGGAGCGTTACACAACCCGAAGGGCATAACCAGATACTCGTAGTGCCCATCGGGTGTGTTGAAGGCCGTCTTCCATTCGTCACATCCCTAATTCGTACCAGGTTGTATGCGCCTCTTAAATCCAGTTTAGAGAAGATCTTGGCATTGGTCACCTGAGTGAACAAATCATCAATCAAGGGTAATGGATAATGATTTTTTATAGTAATCTTATTTAAACCTTGGTAATCAATGCAGGGGCGGAGGCCTCCATCTTTTTTCTGTACGAAAAAGAATCCTGCTCCAGCTGGTGAGCGAGAAGGGCAAATAAAACCCTTGGCCAAATTCTCTTTGATGTACTCCTGCATAGCCACCTTTTCAGGTCCTGATAGATTATAAAGGTGACCCCTTGCAGGCATACAACCAGATCTTAAATCAATGGGACAATCGAAAGTACGGTGAGGAGGGAGTTTATCTGCAGATTTAGGACAGAACACATCAGCAAATTCTGCGTACTGTACTGGCACACCTTTAACCTGAATCTTGGTGGCACCCACGGTTGCCTTCTCCAAACAGTGATGATGACAATGGGCCGACCAGCTCTTTAGCTGACCTGAAGCCCAGTCAATCTGAGGGGAGTGAAGTTGTAACCATGGCATACCAAGAATAATGGTGGAGGTTGTCATATGCAGGACCAGAAATTTTAAACTCTCTTTGTGTAGCACCCCGACATTACACACCAACACAGGAGTCTGAGAAAGAGGTTGTCTACTTTGAAGGAGCAGACGATTATCGTTTAGAGGTAATGACTGCTCGGCTAGGGTATTACCTCTGACTACACCTAGGCGGCAGCGTTTCCCGACTTTTTAGGACAATTCTGAACCTTGTGACCCTCCTCTGCACAGTATAGACAGAGTCTTTCTGTTTTCCTGCAAAGGAACAGGAAGCCTTTACAGCTAATGGACACCTATAGAATTGGTGTCACAAGGAGTACAGTGAGGCTGCCCACTCAAGGGGCGAGTAACAGCCAGAAGGGTCATACAGGCCAGGTCGGCAACACACAAGCAGATAAGGTACAGAGACAGAAGACTGATACGGTATCCGGGTACATGCAAGGTTGGCAACGGGAAGACAGATAGGCAAGGTACCGAATCAGTAAGCAGGAGAGTGGTCAGCAAAGCCAGAGATCATAACAGATATCAATATAGCACAATCCTAGTCTGAGGTGTGAGGTCCTTGGTCTCAACACCTGGGAACTAGTCTGAAGTATAACAGTAGTAACACCTAAAGCGGAATCTGGCTAAGTGTGAATTCCCAGTTCCAACTGGTTCTAACACACTGAAAGATCTGACTGAGGTCTGAGTACTCACACGTAAGTATTCACAACGGCAGACAACCTGCAACTGACAAGCAAGTCCTATATATACTTACAGCGCTCCACAGCGCCGCCCCAGACACTCAGCCAATCCAGAGTCCTGCTGGGATCAGCTGATCGGCCTGATCAGCTGATTCCCCTCCTGTTGGCATAAAGGTCCTGTCGCCAGGCTCTCCATCTGTGTGCACTAGAAGGACCAGGCGAACCAGAGACATGTTGCTGCGCGGAAAAGACCGCCGGCTTGAATGCAGAGAAAGACGCCTTGCCGCTTCCCCACGCGGCGGCATCTCCGTTATTCATTACAGAACCCCCCCGAGGCGGGGACTCTGAACACTTCCCACCCGGCTTCCCAGGGTGTAAGTCATGGAACTCTTTCTTTAATTCTTCCGCATGCATGCGACAATCCGGTACCCAAGTTCTCTCTTCCAGACCATACCCTTTCCAGTGTATCAGATACTGCACAGAATTTTGCAGTAAGTGAGAGTCTAGAATCTTCTCGATCTCATACTCAGGTTGGTCATCGACCATCACAGGGGGTGGGGAGAGGAATCCACGTGCACTGCCGGCTTCAACATAGACACATGGAATGATCTCACACCTCTCATGCTGGCTGGGAGATCAATCGCATAAGTGACATTATTAATCTTTCTGGTCACTGGATATGGTCCTATAAATCTAGGTCCCAACTTGGGTGACGGTTGTTTCAAGGCCAAATGCCGAGTGGATACCCACACCATGTCCCCCGGAGAAAACTTCTACTCTACAGACCGCCTTTTATCCGCCTGTTTCTTCTGAGTCTGAAAAGCTTTCCCCAAGTTCCTCTTAACCATTTCCCAAATCCCCCTCAATGCTCTCTGCCAATCCTCCAAGGCCAGAAATGAGGTAGATGCCACAGGTAACGGGGTAAACTTGGGTGATCTCCCCGAAACTACCTGAAATGGGGAAAATCCTGAAGAGGAACTCTTCAGATTGTTATGTGCAAATTCCGCAAATGGCAAAAATTTTACCCAATCGGACTGTGCATCTGCCACATAACATCTGAGAAATTGCTCAAGGGACTGGTTAACTCCCTCGGTCTGGCCATTGGTCTGTGGGTGGTAGCCTGATGAAAATGCAAGATCCATACCCAGCTGATGGCAGAAGGCTTTCCAAAATTTTGACACAAACTGGACTCCCCGATCTGACACCACATTCTCCGGAATGCCATGCAGCGGGAAAATGTGCTGGATGAAGAGATCAGCCAATTCCTGGGCCGTGGGGAGTCCTTTCAATGGAACAAAATGGGCCATCTTACTGAATCTATCTACTACCACCCAAATGACCGTCTTGCCCTCAGACCTGGGGAGTTCTCCTACAAAATCCATGGACAAATGAGTCCGTGGTTCACTTGGCACTGGTTAGGGTTGTAAAGTACCCACAGGTGCCTGGCGAGAGGGCTTGCTTCATTCCCTCACAAACTCCTTACAATCTGTTGCTAACGTAGGCCACCAAGCACATCTGGTCAACAAATCCTGAGTTCTGGTGGCCCCTGGATGACCTGCATTCTTAGGGGAATGGAACAGATGTAAGAGTTGCAGGCGAAAGGGTAGTGGTACAAACATAACTCCCTCAGGCTTTCCCTCTGGAACATCCTGTTGGTAAGGACCCAGAGTGGCCGTCCAATCTTTCCAGGTCTCAGTAGCTGCCAGGACTACCTTCTGAGGCAGGATAGTTTCAGGGGTTGAGGGCTGCACTGTCTCAGGTTCGAAACACCTAGAAAAGGAGTCAGCTTTGACGTTTTTACAACCTGGAGTATACGTTATAACAAATCTGAATCTTGAAAAGAACAAAGACCACCGGGCCTGGCGAGGAGTAAGTCTTTTGGTGCCCTCTATGTACTCCAAGTTCTTATGATCTGTATAAACTGTGATAGTATGCTCTGCCCCTTCCAGCCAATGTCGCCACTCTTCAAAAGCTAGTTTAATGGCCAAAAGCTCCCGATTGCCAATATCATAGTTTTTCTCTGCAGGTGAGAACCTACGGGAAAAGTAAGCGCACGGGTGAAGTTTGCCCTGCAAACCAGAGCGTTGAGACAATACAGCCCCTACCCCAACCTCCGAGGCATTGACCTCAACTATAAAGGGGAAGGTAACATCCACATGTCTCAAAATGGGTGCAGAACAAAACAGTTTTTTCAGAGTAGAAAAAGCAGAATGCGCCTCTGCTGACCAATGGTAAGTATCAGCCCCCTTCTTGGTGAGACTGGTGAGGCATTTTTCCAACTTAGCATAAAGGGAATTTTGTCTTAATTTCTGCAACACTAATTTGACATGCTTACGATGTTCCAACAGATTGGGAGAAAAGATCAGTATGTCGTCCAGATACACTAAGACGAATTTCCCCAGCACCTCCCTAAATACCTCATTTATCAACTCCTGGAAGATGGCAGGAGCGTTACACAACCCGAAGGGCATAACCAGATACTCGTAGTGCCCATCGGGTGTGTTGAAGGCCGTCTTCCATTCGTCACATCCCTAATTCGTACCAGGTTGTATGCGCCTCTTAAATCCAGTTTAGAGAAGATCTTGGCATTGGTCACCTGAGTGAACAAATCATCAATCAAGGGTAATGGATAATGATTTTTTATAGTAATCTTATTTAAACCTTGGTAATCAATGCAGGGGCGGAGGCCTCCATCTTTTTTCTGTACGAAAAAGAATCCTGCTCCAGCTGGTGAGCGAGAAGGGCAAATAAAACCCTTGGCCAAATTCTCTTTGATGTACTCCTGCATAGCCACCTTTTCAGGTCCTGATAGATTATAAAGGTGACCCCTTGCAGGCATACAACCAGATCTTAAATCAATGGGACAATCGAAAGTACGGTGAGGAGGGAGTTTATCTGCAGATTTAGGACAGAACACATCAGCAAATTCTGCGTACTGTACTGGCACACCTTTAACCTGAATCTTGGTGGCACCCACGGTTGCCTTCTCCAAACAGTGATGATGACAATGGGCCGACCAGCTCTTTAGCTGACCTGAAGCCCAGTCAATCTGAGGGGAGTGAAGTTGTAACCATGGCATACCAAGAATAATGGTGGAGGTTGTCATATGCAGGACCAGAAATTTTAAACTCTCTTTGTGTAGCACCCCGACATTACACACCAACACAGGAGTCTGAGAAAGAGGTTGTCTACTTTGAAGGAGCAGACGATTATCGTTTAGAGGTAATGACTGCTCGGCTAGGGTATTACCTCTGACTACACCTAGGCGGCAGCGTTTCCCGACTTTTTAGGACAATTCTGAACCTTGTGACCCTCCTCTGCACAGTATAGACAGAGTCTTTCTGTTTTCCTGCAAAGGAACAGGAAGCCTTTACAGCTAATGGACACCTATAGAATTGGTGTCACAAGGAGTACAGTGAGGCTGCCCACTCAAGGGGCGAGTAACAGCCAGAAGGGTCATACAGGCCAGGTCGGCAACACACAAGCAGATAAGGTACAGAGACAGAAGACTGATGCGGTATCCGGGTACATGCAAGGTTGGCAACGGGAAGACAGATAGGCAAGGTACCGAATCAGTAAGCAGGAGAGTGGTCAGCAAAGCCAGAGATCATAACAGATATCAATATAGCACAATCCTAGTCTGAGGTGTGAGGTCCTTGGTCTCAACACCTGGGAACTAGTCTGAAGTATAACAGTAGTAACACCTAAAGCGGAATCTGGCTAAGTGTGAATTCCCAGTTCCAACTGGTTCTAACACACTGAAAGATCTGACTGAGGTCTGAGTACTCACACGTAAGTATTCACAACGGCAGACAACCTGCAACTGACAAGCAAGTCCTATATATACTTACAGCGCTCCACAGCGCCGCCCCAGACACTCAGCCAATCCAGAGTCCTGCTGGGATCAGCTGATCGGCCTGATCAGCTGATTCCCCTCCTGTTGGCATAAAGGTCCTGTCGCCAGGCTCTCCATCTGTGTGCACTAGAAGGACCAGGCGAACCAGAGACATGTTGCTGCGCGGAAAAGACCGCCGGCTTGAATGCAGAGAAAGACGCCTTGCCGCTTCCCCACGCGGCGGCATCTCCGTTATTCATTACAGAACCCCCCCGAGGCGGGGACTCTGAACACTTCCCACCCGGCTTCCCAGGGTGTAAGTCATGGAACTCTTTCTTTAATTCTTCCGCATGCATGCGACAATCCGGTACCCAAGTTCTCTCTTCCAGACCATACCCTTTCCAGTGTATCAGATACTGCACAGAATTTTGCAGTAAGTGAGAGTCTAGAATCTTCTCGATCTCATACTCAGGTTGGTCATCGACCATCACAGGGGGTGGGGAGAGGAATCCACGTGCACTGCCGGCTTCAACATAGACACATGGAATGATCTCACACCTCTCATGCTGGCTGGGAGATCAATCGCATAAGTGACATTATTAATCTTTCTGGTCACTGGATATGGTCCTATAAATCTAGGTCCCAACTTGGGTGACGGTTGTTTCAAGGCCAAATGCCGAGTGGATACCCACACCATGTCCCCCGGAGAAAACTTCTACTCTACAGACCGCCTTTTATCCGCCTGTTTCTTCTGAGTCTGAAAAGCTTTCCCCAAGTTCCTCTTAACCATTTCCCAAATCCCCCTCAATGCTCTCTGCCAATCCTCCAAGGCCGGAAATGAGGTAGATGCCACAGGTAATGGGGTAAACTTGGGTGATCTCCCCGAAACTACCTGAAATGGGGAAAATCCTGAAGAGGAACTCTTCAGATTGTTATGTGCAAATTCCGCAAATGGCAAAAATTTTACCCAATCGGACTGTGCATCTGCCACATAACATCTGAGAAATTGCTCAAGGGACTGGTTAACTCCATCGGTCTGGCCATTGGTCTGTGGGTGGTAGCCTGATGAAAATGCAAGATCCATACCCAGCTGATGGCAGAAGGCTTTCCAAAATTTTGACACAAACTGGACTCCCCAATCTGACACCACATTCTCCGGAATGCCATGCAGCCGGAAAATGTGCTGGATGAAGAGATCAGCCAATTCCTGGGCCGTGGGGAGTCCTTTCAATGGAACAAAATGGGCCATCTTACTGAATCTATCTACTACCACCCAAATGACCGTCTTGCCCTCAGACCTGGGGAGTTCTCAGCTCAAAGGTGAGGGAGGGGGGAGGGATGGGATGTTAAAGCTGTGGTCCTTAAGAGGTTAAGTTCTTGTAAAGATTTCATTCCTGATTTGGAAAGTAAGTCCTCTATTCCATAAACACCTGCTTTCAACCATGGTTAAAGGGACTCCGAGCAGTGCGGAAACTATGGAAAGATGCATATCATTTTAAAGCTCTCTTTCTCCTCTTTCCAATGATATATACACCGCCGCCCTACACCTCTTAGTTTTCGCGATTGAAATTGCCGCGGCCGCGATTTTAATCGCGAAAATAAAGAAAACTAAAAGGCGTAGAGCGACGATTTAGGGGTCGCCAGAAAGAGGAGAAAGAGAGCTTTAAAATGATATCCATCTTTCCATAGTTATATTGTATTACACAGGGTGACTTTTTCTCAAAGTCAGCAGCTCCATTCAGCAGAAAAAGTCGCCCTGTGTAATACAATGTAACTATGGAAAGATGGATATAATTTTAAAGCTCTCTTTCTCCTCTTTCTGACAACACCTAAATCGTCGCCCTACGCCTTTTAGTTTTCTCTATTTTCGCGATTGAAATCGCGGCCGCTGCAATTTCAATCGCGAAAATCACGAAAACTAATAGGCGTAGGGCAGTGGTTTATATATCATTGGAAAGAGGAGAAAGAGAGCTTTAAAATGATATGCATCTTTCCATAGTTTCCGCACTGCTCGGAGTCCCTTTAAATATTAATGTTATCTCTCATAAAGGTAATACTGTACAGGGCAAAGGAATGGGAGGTTGGAAAGTTTGTAAAGCAACAGCTAGGTGTTAGGGCTTGGTCACACTAGAGGCATTTTTTGCTTTTTTTCACGCGCAGACGATTTTTAAAATCGCCACCCAAAACGCTTGTGCAATGAATATCTATGAGAAAGTTCATATCAGCGCGGGTTGTGCGCTGTGCGGTCAGCAAAGCGGTGCCTGGACCATCTTTGAGGCGATTCCGCCTCAATGGACGGTATACGAAAATGCAAAACGCTCACAAAATCGCTTTGAGCAGTTATTGTGTTCGCATTTTTAATAATAAATACATTGGGCTTGATTCACAAAAGAGTGCTAACTGTTTCCGTGCGAATGTTCGCGTTTCACGCGTTCGTGAATTTTCGCGCGAAACGATAACGTTTCTGCACGCAAACGTGAATTTTCGTGCACAACCGATATCAAAACGCGAAAATTCGCATGACAACGGGCGTGCTATCAGTTAGCACTATTTGGGAATCAAGCCCATTGTATTTATTATTTTGCGGATCAAAGAGTTTACTTTCTGACTCAGTCAGGGAGTGAAAAAACGCAAACGCTCTGAAAAAGCGCTTATTAAAGTGCTTTACAAAAGCTGCAGCGCCCACCCAAGCCCTGGGAGGAGAAAAAAACTCACCAAAAACCGTCAAACGCGAATGCATTGTGAACAAGGCCTAAAAGAAGAAATTATCAAGCTTTGATTGCGGCTTGAATGAGAGGGAAGGGACTATTACTTCATGCTGGATACCGATACAACATGCTGCAGATATGTAGGATTTGGCTTGGTTCTTCAAAATGTTTGCATCCAGAGAAACCCAGAGAGGTCTGTTAGCAGCCGACCACCAGGATTTAGAGATTTCTCTAAACCACCACATTTTGGGGGGAATCAGGAGGATGTGGTGGGTTTCCCAGGGGCAAACCCAGAATTTTCAACGGGGGGGATTCCTGAAAGGTCTCCCTCAGCCACGCACAATATACAGGGTGGGCCATTTATATGGATACACCTTAATAAAATGGGAATAGTTGGTGATATTAACTTCTGTTTGTGGCACATTAGTATATGTGAGGGGGAAAACTTTTCAAGATGGGTGGTGACCATGGTGGCCATTTTGAAGTTGGCCATTTTGAATCCAACTTTTGTTTTTTCAATAGGAAGAGGGTCATGTGAAACATCAAACTTATTGGGAATTTCACAAGAAACAATGGCGTGCTTGGTTTTAACATAACTTTATTCTTTCATGAGTTATTTACAAGTCTCTGACCACTTATAAAATGTGTTCAATGTGCTGCCCATTGTGTTGAATTGTCAATGCAACCCTCTTCTCCCACTCTTCACACACTGATAGCAACACTGCAGGAGAAATGCTAGCACAGACTTCCAGTATAGTTTCAGGTGCTGCACATCTCGTATCTTCACAGCATAGACAATTGCCTTCAGATGACCCCAAAAATAAAAGTCTAAGGGGTCAGATCGGGAGACCTTGGGTCCATTCAACTGGCCCACAACAACCAATCCACTTTCCAGGAAACTGTTCATCTAGGAATGCTCGGACCTGACACCCATAATGTGGTGGTGCACCATCTTGCCGGAAAAACTCAGGGAACGTGCCAGCTTCAGTGCATACAGAGTGAAACCATCATCATGTAGCAATTTTTTGCACATATGCAGTGGCTTTGAGGTTTCCATTGATGAAGAATGGCCCCACTATCTTTGTACCCCATATACCACACTATACCATCAATTTTTTTTGTTCCAACAGTCTTGGAGGGATCTATCCAATGTGGGTTAGTGTCAGACCAATAGCGGTGGTTTTGTTTGTAAACTTCACCATTCACATAAAAGTTTGCCTCATCACTGAACAAAATCTTCTGCGTACTGCAAACTGTGGGTCCTGTTCCAATTTTTGTTTTGCCCATTCTGCAAATTCAGTGTGCCGATCTGGGTCATCCTCGTTGAGATGCTGCAGTAGCTGGAGTTTGTAAGGGTGCCATTTGTGAGTAGCTAATATCTGCCGAAGGGATGTTTAACTAATGCCCCTCTCCGGTGACATGCGGTGAGTGCTACGCTGTGGGCTCTTGCTGAATGAAGCTAGGACAGCCACTGATGTTTCTTCATAGTTACATAGTTACATAGTTATTTTGGCTGAAAAAAGACATACGTCCATCGAGTTCAACCAGTACAAAGTACAACTCCAGCCCGTCCCCCACATACCCCTGTTGATCCAGAGGAAGGCGAAAAAAAACCCCACCAGGCATGGTCCAATTAGCCCCAAATGGGAAAAATTCCTTCCTGACTCCAGATGGCAATCAGATAAAATCCCTGGATCAACATCATTAGGCATAACCTAGTAATTGTAGCCATGGATGTCTTTCAACGCAAGGAAAGCATCTAAGCCCCCTTTAAATGCAGGTATAGAGTTTGCCATAACGACTTCCTGTGGCAATGCATTCCACATCTTAACCACTCTTACTGTAAAGAACCCTTTCCTAAATAAATGGCTAAAACGTTTTTCCTCCATGCGCAGCTCATGTCCTCTAGTCCTTTGAGAAGGCCTAGGGACAAAAAGCTCATCCGCCAAGCTATTATATTGCCCTCTAATGTATTTATACATGTTAATTAGATCTCCTCTAAGGCGTCTTTTCTCTAGACTAAATAAACCCAGTTTATCTAACCTTTCTTGGTAAGCGAGACCTTCCATCCCACGTATCAATTTTGTAGCTCGTCTCTGCACCTGCTCTAAAACTGCAATATCTTTTTTGTAATGTGGTGCCCAGAACTGAATTCCATATTCTAGATGTGGCCTTACTAGAGAGTTAAACAGGGGCAATATTATGCTAGCATCTCAAGTTTTTATTTCCCTTTTAATGCATCCCAAAATTTTGTTCGCTTTAGCTGCAGCGGCTTGGCATTGAGTACGATTATTTAACTTGTTGTCGATGAGTACTCCTAAGTCCTTCTCCAAGTTTGATGTTCCCAACTGTATCCCATTTATTTTGTATGGTGCTAGACCATTGGTACGACCAAAATGCATGACTTTACATTTGTCAACATTGAATTTCATCTGCCATGTATGTGCCCATATAGCCATCCTATCCAGATCCTGTTGCAATATGACACTATCTTCCTGAGAGTTGATGATTCTGCACAATTTTGTATCATCTGCAAAAATAGCAACATTGCTCACTACTGCATCTACTAGGTCATTAATAAATAAATTGAAGAGCACTGGACCCAGTACAGACCCCTGTGGGACCCCACTGCTAACAGTCTCCCATTTTGAGTACGATCCATTGACCACAACTCTTTGTTTTCTGTCCATTAGCCAGTTCCCTATCCATGCACACAGACTCTTCCCCAGTCCTTGCATCCTCAACTTTTGCACCAGACTTCTGTGGGGAACAGTGTCGAAGGCCTTTGCAAAGTCCAAGTATATCACATCTACAGCATTCCCAATATCCATATTAGCATTCACTACCTCATAAAAGCTGAGCATGTTAGTCAAACAGGACCTGTCTTTAGTAAACCCATGTTGATGCTGAGAAATAAGATTATTTTCTACTATGAAGTCATGTATAGTATCTCTTAGTAACCCCTCAAATAGTTTGCATACAACTGATGTTAAGCTTACAGGTCTATAATTTCCTGGATCAGATTTTTTGCCTAGAGTTGAGCTGAAATTTTCGTAATTTCGCATTACTATAATTACGCATGCGAAATTTGCGATTACGATGCGAAATTAGCGTAGCGAAATTGCCATTAAAATCGTAATTGAAAATACCGTAAGCGTAATTTTCAACGCGAAATTTCGCGTTTCGTTCATGCCGTAATTTCGCATTAAACGCTACCGTAATTTCGCGTTAAACCGTAACGCTCCGTATAATATAAAATAGCCGCCGACTTTAAGGGTTAATAGCAAAGCCCCCTTAAATGCTAAGAGCCTCAAATTTGGAGAATATATTAAGGAGATCAGGAGGAATAAGAGGAAAAAATTTTTTTTCAAAAAGACCTTATAGTTTTTGAGAAAATCGATGTTAAAGTTTCAAAGTAAAAATGTATACATTTAAAAACCCGCCGACTTTAACGGTTAATAGCAAAGCCTGCTTAAAGTTTAGGAACTCCAAATTCCTAGGGTATATTAAGGGGATCAGTGGGAATAAGAGGAAAAAAATTTTTTCAAAAAGACCTTATAGTTTTTGAGAAAATCGATTTTTAAGTTTCAAGGGCAAAAATGTCTTTTAAATGCGGAAAATGTCAGTTTTTTTGCACAGGTAACAATAGTGTATTATTTTCATAGATTCCCCCAAGTGGGAAGAGTTTTACTTACTTCGTTCTGAGTGTGGGAAATATAAAAAAAAAACGACGTGGGGTCCCCCCTCCCAGACCTCTTTAACCCCTTGTCCCCCATGCAGGCTGGGATAGCCAGAATGCGGAGCACCGGCCGCGCTGACTATACCAGCCCGCATGGTCCATGGATTGGGGGGGTCTCGGAAGGGGAGGGGCAGCCAAGCTTTCCCCTCCCCCTCCGAGCCCTTGTCCAATCCAAGGACAAGGGGCTCTTCTCCACCTCCGATGGGCGGTGGAGGTGGAGGCCGCGATTTCCTGGGTGGGGGGTTCATGGTGGAATCTGGGAGTCCCCTTTAAAAAGGGGTCCCCCAGATGCCCACCCCCCCTCCCAGGAGAAATGAGTATAGAGGTACTTGTACCCCTTACCCATTTCCTTTAAGAGTTAAAAGTAAATAAACACACAAACACATAGAAAAAGTATTTTAATTGAACAAAAAACATAACCACGAAAAAAGTCCTTTAATATTCTTAATTAACCATTAATACTTACCTGTCCCTTTAAATAAATGATCCCACGCAATATCCTCGGAAATGTTCTATCAGTTACAATGTAACAAAGTTATTACAATGTAACAACTTTGTTACATTGTAACTACGCCGCACCCGACGTCACTCACCGCCGCCGCCGCGTCTGCGCTGCAGGACCCGACAGAGCTCTGAGCTATAGCTCAGAGCTCTCGAAAGCATCTTTGTATTTGGGCTCCAAGGAGCCCCATTGGTCCTTAGCAGACCAATGGGGTTCCTTCTGATTTGAAGGAACCCCATTGGTCTGCTAAGGACCAATGGGGCTCCTTGGAGCCCAAATACAAAGATGCTTCTCAGAGCTCTGAGCTATATAGCTCAGAGCTCTGTCGGGTCCGTGCAGGACGCTAAGTCCCCGCCGGCTCCGCTGCCCTCCCCGCCTCTCCCACATGTCACCCACATGTCACCCACATGTGGGTGACATGTGGGTGACAGATGTGGGCGGGGTGGACAGTGGGAGCTGCGGGGACTTAGCGTCCTGCACGGACGCGTATGCGGCGGCTGAGCGGCGAGTGGCGTCGGGTGCGGCGTAGTTACAATGTAACAAAGTTGTTACATTGTAATAACTTTGTTACATTGTAACTGATAGAACATTTCCGAGGATATTGCGAGGGATCATTTATTTAAAGGGACAGGTAAGTATTAATGGTTAATTAAGAATATTAAAGGACTTTTTTCGTGGTTATGTTTTTTGTTCAATTAAAATACTTTTTCTAAGTGTCTGTGTGTTTATTTACTTTAACTCTTAAAGGAAATGGGTATGGGGTACAAGTACCTCTATACTCATTTCTCCTGGGAGGGGGGGTGGGCATCTGGGGGACCCCTTTTTAAAGGGGACTCCCAGATTCCACCATGAACCTCCCCCCCAGGAAATCGCGGCCTCCACCTCCACCGCCCATCGGAGGTGGAGAAGAGCCCCTTGTCCTTGGATTGGACAAGGGCTCGGAGGGGGAGGGGAAAGCTTGGCTGCCCCTCCCCTTCCGAGACCCCCCAATCCATGGACCATGCGGGCTGGTATAGTCAGGGTGCGGAGCCCCACGCGGCCGGTGCTCCGCATTCTGGCTATCCCAGCCTGCATGGGGGACAAGGGGTTAAAGAGGTCTGGGAGGGGGGACCCCACGTCGTTTTTTTTTTATATTTCCCACACTCAGAACGAAGTAAGTAAAACTCTTCCCACTTGGGGGAATCTATGAAAATAATACACTATTGTTACCTGTGCAAAAAAAAATGACATTTTCCGCATTTAAAAGACATTTTCGCCCTTGAAACTTAAAAATCGATTTTCTCAAAAACTATAAGGTCTTTTTGAAAAAAAAAATTTTCCTCTTATTCCCACTGATCCCCTTAATATACCCTGGGAATTTGGTGTTCCTAAACTTTAAGCAGGCTTTGCTATTAACCATTAAAGTCGGCGGGTTTTTAAATGTTTACATTTTTCCTTTGAAACTTTAACATCGATTTTCTCAAAAACTATAAGGTCTTTTTGAAAAAAAAATTTTCCTCTTATTCCTCCTGATCTCCTTAATATATTCTCCAAATTTGAGGCTCTTAGCATTTAAGGGGGCTTTGCTATTAACCCTTAAAGTCGGCGGCTTTTTTATATTATACGGAGCGTTACGGTTTAACGCGAAATTACGGTAGCGTTTAATGCGAAATTACGGCATGATACGACTGTAATGCAAAAATTACGCGAAAATTACGCTTACGCGAAATTTCGCGAAATCCTTCTTCATTACGATTATGTACTTACGGCCATAATCGTAATTACACTAATTACGCGAAATTTCGCAAAATCGTAATTAGGTCATTACGCTCATCTCTATTTTTGCCCTTCTTAAATAATGGGAAAACGTGGGCTGTACGCCAATCCACTGGGACTCTGATAGTTGCAAGAGAGTCACAAAAGATAAGATAAAGGGGCTTAGCTATAACTGAGCTTAATTCTCTTAGGACCCGAGGATGCATGCCATCCGGGCCAGGTGCCTTGTCTATTTTTAATTTATTTAGTCTTGCCTTTACTTCTTCCTGCGTTAAGTATTTAATATTACAGTTAGAAGATTGAGACTCTTCTGCCTCTGTAATTTGCAACAGTGCTGCTTCCTTTGTGAAGACAGTAGCAAAGAAAGCATTTAATAACTCTGCCTTACCTTGGTCGTCCACCATTGAGTTCCCACCCTCATCCTTTAGGATTCCTATACAGTCAACCTTTCTTTTTTTAGAGTTGATGTACTTGTAAAACTTTTTTGGGTTAGATTTGATATCCCTAGCGATTTGATTTTCAGCTTCGATCTTTGCCAGCCTAATTTCTTTTTTACAATTTTTATTGCACTCCTTATAATTGCTTAGTGCATCCTCAGTCCCCTCCTGTTTTAGGACCTTATAGGCATTCTTTTTCCTCTTCATTTTATCCCTAACCTTTCTATTCATCCATAGAGGCCTTTTTTTATTCCTAGACATTTTGTTTCCATATGGGATATACATACTACAATATTGATTGAGAATACGTTTAAAAGCTTGCCATTTCCCTTCAGTGTCGTCCCCTTGTAGTACATTATCCCAGTTCACCAAACTTAGTGCCTGCCTAATTTGATTGAACTTTGCTTTTCTAAAATTCATAGTTTTAGTGGTCCCGCTGCCCCGTGGCCTATCAGTCACCAGATCAAACGTTATCATGTTGTGATCACTATTTCCCAAATGTTCTTGAACCTGCACATTTGATACATTATCTGGTCTATTAGAAATGATCAGATCCAGTAACGCATTCCCCCTAGTTGGTTCCGTTACCATTTGAGTCAAGTAATTGTCCTGTAGTGCTGCCAGAAATCTGCTGCTTTTACCAGAATGGGTAGCCTCAATACCCTAGTCAATGTCTGGAAAGTTGAAGTCGCCTATAATTATGACCTCGTTTTTACTTGCAGCTTTTTCAATCTGCTGTAGTAATCGCAGTTCTGCAGCTTCATTAATAAGAGGTGGTCTGTAGCATACCCCAATAAGCAATTGGCAACTTTTATTTCCACCATGAATATTTACCCAAACGGACTCCACATCTTCGCAATCTTCCTCCATCTCATCGTTGAGGACAGCTGTAAAAGAATTCTTAACAAAGAGACAAACCCCTCCACCTTTTTTCCCTGTTCTATCCCTCCTAAACACATTGTATCCTTTTAAATTAGCTATCCAGTCATGGCTTTCATCCATCCATGCAAGGCTCCGAGCATTGGTTACCATGCACTTTATATTTTTACCAACACATTTACCAATTTTGTTTACACGAAATGGGCTACTTGAAGTTTTACCAACCTCCTTAATCTTTACACTGTCTCCACCCCCCTCTCCACCCCCCATAATGTTAGGCTCCCACTGTCTTTTTACCTTATCTTGTCTACATATTGAGACTTTATCCTCCCGCCTCCCCCCAGATCCTAGTTTAAAATCTCCTCCAACCGTTTAGCCATCTTCTCCCCCAATGCAGCTGCACCCTCCCCATTAAGGTGCAGCCCATCCCTGCTGTAGAACCTGTAGCCGACTGCAAAGTCTGCCCAGTTCTCCAGGAACCCAAACCCTTCCTTCCTACACCAATTTCTCAGCCACTTATTTAACTCCCTAAGCTCCCTCTGTCTCTCAGATGTAGCGCGTGGCACTGGCAGTATTTCAGAGAACACCACCTTGGAGGTCCTTGCTTTAAGTTTATCTCCAAGTACCTGAAAATCATTTTTGAGGACCTTCCATCTCCCACTAACTTTGTCATTGGTGCCAATGTGTACCATGACAGCTGGGTCTTCCCCAGCCCCACCCAATAATCTGTCAATTCTTTCCGCTACATGCCGAACCCGAGCACCCGGGAGGCAACAGACTGTACGGCATTCACGGTTTCTTCGACAGATTACCCTATCTGTGCGCCTAATAATTGAATCCCCTACCACCAGTACCTGTCTAGCCTTAGCTGCACTCCTATTCCCTTTCTCGTTACAGCAGTCTGCCCCTTGGTTGCTAAGGAGCACATCCTGCTGCAGCATTGCTACTCCAGAATCATCCTCCCCAATATTACGCAAACAAGCATACTTATTAGTGAGGGACAACTCGGGACTAGCCTCCCTGTCACTTTTTCCCCTACCCCTTCTAACTGTGACCCAACTAGCGGCTACCTCTGCTTCTTGCTCCGGCTTTACTCTACCCACCTCATCTTCACCGATTCCATCCAGTGTCTGGATCGTGAGATCCAAGCTCATCTCCATGTTGTGTATGCGTCTCAGTGTTGCGAGATGCTTATTTAGCTCTGCGACTTCCGCCTCTAACTGAGCAACACGCACACACCCAGGGCAACAGTAAACACCCTCAATCCGCTGATCAAGGCATGCATACATGTCACAGGATGTACACTGTACAGCATAGTTCAACATGATGACTATTGTGTGGGGAAATTTTATTTAAAGTAAACTGTGGCGGTAAAAGTTGAAACGGGAGAGGGAGTGAAGTTCGGGAGTGAGTGCAGCTGGGGTGGAAGAGGGGGAGGGGTGGAGGGGGAGTGAGTGAAGTTGGAGTGGAGGAGGGGGAGTGAGTAAGGTTGGGGTGGAGGAGGGGGAGTGGAGGAGGGGGAGTGAGTAAAGTTGGGGTGGAGGAGGGGGAGTGAGTGAAGCTGGGGCGGAGTCCTCAAAACTTAAAGACAGCACATCCTAACCAATGCAAAGAACCGCAATATTGTTTAATTTTTTTTTTTTTTTTACCTGCTTCCTCTCACCTCTCTCTTTGTGCCTGTGTTCTAACGCATGTTTTTAACGCCTATGCCACTTGTGTCGAAGCCACTTAGTGAGCAAGCCACAGACTGAGCAAGCTCAGTACTGAGTCCTGAAGCTGACCAAATAATATAATCAGAGCTCACAATTCCCAGCAGTGAAGTCAAACAGCCCACCACCAATATGTCACCAAGATTAGTGACATATTTCATGCGTCCACATTTTGGCAAATCCAACACTGAACCAGTTTCACAAAACTTAGCATGCAGTTTGCTAACTGTAGCATGGGAAATGGGTGGTCTCATAGGGTGTCTTGCATTGAAGTCTGCTGCAATGACCCGGTTACTGCAGTCACCAGACATCAACACAATTTCTATCTGCTCCTCACGTGTTAATCTTGGTGACATGTCCATGGCTGTAAAGAAAGAGAAACTTGTAAATAACTCATGAAAGAATAAAGTTACGTTAAAGCCAAGCACACCATTGTTTTTCTTGTGAAATTCCCAATAAGTTTGATGTGTCACATGACCCTCTTCCTATTGAAAAAACAAAAGTTGGATTCAAAATGGCCGGCTTCAAAATATCCATCAGGACGGGACGCCTTGTTGTATTTAACGAGAAACTTTCGCGAAAATCTTAAAATTTAAAACACATACAAATAAGAAGTACATTTCTCACAGAGTAAAATGAGCCATAAATTACGTTTCTCCTATGCTGCTGTCACTTACAGTAGGTAGTAGGAATCTGACATTACCGACAGGTTTTGGGCTAGTCCATCTCTTCATGGGGGATTCTCAGCATGGCCTTTATTCTTTATAAAGATATTCTCTGAGGGCCCTTTTCCACCAGCGCAAAAACGCAAACCGCTAGCGATTTTACAATCGCTACGGTTTGCTTTTTAACATGGGAATCGCGGTAGGTCATTTCCACTACCGCGATTCGTTTTTGCCGGGAACGCGAACGCGCGGCGGAGCGATAATTGCCGCGATTTTGCTATGCAGTGCATAGCATAGCAAAATCGCGGCCGCGAACGTCGGGGAATCGCCGGTAATTGCGATTCAGCAATCGCTAGCGTTCAGCGTGAACGCTAGCGATTGCTAGTGGAAAAGGGCCCTGAAAATGATTAATAAAAAGATGCTGACCAGCCTCCCTGCACACTATTTTGGCAGTTGGACGGAGCAACTGCCAATCACAAGGGCCCTTTTCCACTACAGCGTTTGGGATTGCTTAATCACAAAACCACAAACCGCTAGTGATTTTAAAATCGCTATGGTTTGCTTTTTAACATAGGAATCGCGGTAGGTAATTTCCACTACCGCGATTCGTTTTTTACTTGATCGCGATGCGGAACGATTTTTGCCGCGATTTTGCTATGCAATGCATAGCATAGCAAAATCGCGATTGCAAACGTCGGGAAATTGCCGGGAATTTTTTTCTTTTGCTGAAATGCAATCGCTAGCGTTCAGCGCGAACGCTAGCGATTGCTAGTGGAAAAGGGCCCTAAGTGCTTTTCAAAATAAAGAAAACCCCCATATGAGAAGATGGCCTAGTCCAAAATCTGTTGGTAATGTCAGATTTATACTACCTACTGTAAGTGACAACAACATAGGAGAAAAGTAATTTATGGCTTATGGGAGAAATGTACTTCTTATTTGTATGTGTTTTAAATTTTAAGATTTTTGCAACAGTTCCTCTTTAAGAGATTTAAAGGGAACCCCAGGTGAAAATAAACGGAGGAGATAAGCAATTATATTTATCCTCCTACTCCTAAAAATGACCTTTTTTTTAGATATCGAATGGTTTTATTTTATATTTCAACATTTACAAAATAGGTTAAATGTTTTACTGTCTTTAATCAGTGGCAGCCTATTAATTGTCCCAGAGTTAGAAAAAGGTCAATAGTTCATGTATTTTATCTCACCCTACCCTCAGAAGTTGTATTCTGCCAGGAAAACTTTTATGGCTGTAATTTGTTTATCAGTGATATTTAATATTCCCGACAAGGTATCGACAAGACAGAAGCTGTCACTTCCATGCCTAGAAATTAACTCTTTCAGGCAGCAAAATAAAACAGCCTGGTTATTAATATGTTTAGTACTGTACATACACATGCTTATCTCATCCTGTCACATATTATCTCTGGTAGACTTTAATCTCCTGAGTGACCTCTTGTATGGTCATGGGATATAATAGGTCTGCAGCAGATACAGTGGCTTGCAAAAGTATTCGGCCCCCTTGAAGTTTTCCACATTTTGTCGCATTACTGCCACAAACATGACTCAGTTTTATTGGAATTCCACATGAAAGACCAATACAAAGTGGTGTACACGTGAGAAGTGGAACGAAAATCATACATGATTCCAAACATTTTTTACAAATAAATGACTGCAAAGTGGGGTGTGCGTAATTATTCGGCCCCCTGAGTCAATACTTTGTAGAAACACCTTTTGCTGCAATTACAGCTGCCAGTCTTTTAGGGTATGTCTCTACCAGCTTTGCACATCTAGAGGCTGAAATCCTTGCCCATTCTTCTTTGCAAAACAGCTCCAGCTCAGTCAGATTAGATGGAAAGTGTTTGTGAACAGCAGTTCTCAGATCTTGCCACAGATTCTCAATTGGATTTAGATCTGAACTTTGACTGGGCCATTCAAACACATGGATATGTTTTGTTTTAAACCATTCCATTGTTGTCCTGGCTTTATGTTAAGGGTTGTTGTCCTGCTGGAATGTGAACCTCCGCCCCAGTCTCAAGTATTTTGCAGACTCCAAGAGGTTTTCTTCCAAGTTTGCCCTGTATTTGGCTCCATCCATCTTCCCATCAACTCTGACCAGCTTTCCTGTCCCTGCTGAAGAGAAGCACCCCCAGAGCATGATGCTGCCACCACCATATTTGAAAGTGGGGATGGTATGTTCAGAGTGATGTGCAGTGTTAGTTTTCCGCCACACATAGCGTTTTGCATTTTGGCCAAAAAGTTCTATTTTGGTCTCATCTGACCAGAGCACCTTCTTCCACATCTTTGCTGTGTCCCCCACATTGCTTGTGGCAAACTGCAAACAGGATTTCCTATGCTTTTCTGTTCACAATGGTTTTCTTCTTGCCACTCTTCCATAAAGGCCAACTTTGTGCAGTGCATGACTAATAGTTGTCCTATGGACAGATTCCCCCACCTGAGCTGTAGATCTCTACAGCTCGTCCAGAGTAACTATGGGCCTCTTGACTGCATTTCTGATCAGCGCTATCATTGTTCGGCCTGTGAGTTTAGGTGGACGGCCTTGTCTTGGTAGGTTTACAGTTGTGCCTAACTCCTTCCATTTCTGAATGATCGCTTGAACTGTGCTCCCTGGGATGTTCAAGGCTTTGGAAATCTTTTTGTAGCCTAAGCCTGCTTTAAATTTCTCAATAACTTTATCCCTGACCTGTCTGGTGTGTTCTTTGGACTTCATGGTGTTGTTGCTTCCAATATTCTCTTAGACAACCTCTGAGGCCGTCACACAGCACCTGTATTTGTACTGACATTAGATTACACACAGGTGCACTCTATTTAGTCATTAGCACTCATCAGGCAATGTCTATGGGCAACTGACTGCACTCAGACCAAAGGGGCTGAATAATTATGCACACCCCACTTTGCAGTTATTTAATTGTAAAAAATGTTTGGAATCATGTATGATTTCCATTTTACTTCTCACGTGTACACCACTTTGTATTGGTCTTTCACGTGGAATTCCAATACAACTGATTCATATTTGTGGCAGTAATGTGCCAAAATGTGGAAACTTCAAGGGGGCCGAATACTTTTGCAAGCCACTGTATATATAGCTCTGAAAACTATCTGACTAGGAACAGCAGTAAGGCAAGGTCCAGCGCTCAGCGAACTGATAGCTTTAACGGACACTGGACAACTGACAAGCCAGGACTTAAATACCAACGTAGAGTACAGAACCACACCCCTGGAACTTCCAGCCAATCAGCAGCGCTCCTGCAGGAACCAGTGTCAGCTGACCACTACATCAGCCGACATGCCTCACACCCGCCTCCTTAGCCTATAAAGGCTGTTCTGAACCGTGCGCATCCACCTAGAGACACGGCCAGAACCGCCACATTGACTCACATACACAGGGGAGCCAGGGATGCCGCCAGATGGAGAAGAAGTAAGTGGCTTCCGCCGCTGCCCGGAAACGCCGGTGGAGCCGCTGGCAGCAGCGTCAGATAGGTTTGCAACAGATATATAAGTTTAAACCTAAAATCTCTCTCCACGGACATGGACTGTGATTGGTTGTGCACGAGAGGGGCAGGCTTGGTCCCACCCCAAAACTAGCTTCAATAAAACCAAGCTTCAAGCAGAGAGGAGGGGTTCTCCCATTTTCCATCCTGCCAGAACCAGCCGGAGGACCGAGGGCTGGTTCTCTGTTTCTAACTTCTGGAACAAAGAAACATGTGCTACGACTTCTAAAGCGGACATTTCCACCTGAACCTAAGTATTCGTCTTTTTTTCACCTTTTTATTTTTATACTGCACTACTATTTTCTCTATAATTGTTGATTTTAATGATTGTCTGTATATATTAATTATTTATATTGCATTTATAATAAAAGACTTCTAAAAGTTATTTATATTTCGTCTACACCTGCTATTCAGTCACACACAGAAAGAATTCTAGCTTCTGAAGATCGCTACTGTGAATTGTTGTTATTTGTCAGAGGAGGGTGTGTTTCAACCGTTCTATTTGCAGGTATTAGTATCAGGCAGATTGGGGCTTCTCTTCCCACCAAAAAGAGATGGTGGCAGCATGTATTTTGTGTTTAATAGATCACACGCCTCCCTCTGGTCTGTCTGCTGCCAAAATTCCAGCGGTTCCTGTGCACCGATTGTAACCACAGATTGCATGGTCTGTGTGCTGGAACCGATTGGAAAGTATTGTGCAGTCTGGACACTAGGGGGCGTGTGACAGTTTCTCCACTTTGCATTACGTTTGGACCACTCTAGTCCACCAGGGAAGCTATACTGGAAGTGAAGCCCTAGATCACCCAAGAAGCCATATGAGGGAGAGAGAAGGGAAAACACTTAACACCAGGGAGCTGTATAGGGGAGAGTGGGGGCCTCAAGATACCAAGGAGCTGTACAGGGGAGAGGGGCCTCAAGATACCAGGGAACACTATAGGGGAGGGAGGACAACTAGACACCAGGGAACTGTATAGTGGTTGGGGGGGGGGGGGGTATCGGACACCAGGGAACTTTATACGGGAGGAAGGTTACCAGTAGACATTGAGGTTGGCCCACGACTTGGACCCAGTGTTCAATTTCGTCCCACTGTGCTTGACACCCCTGCTCTAGCAAGTGAGCATTGTATAGATCATGCTCACTGGGCGATATCAACCTGGCCTTTACTAAGCCAAAACAATCATGTTATGTGCCATAGAGAGGGCAGGAGGAGACGGTAACAGCAGGTGTCTCATGTCAGACTCATGTTGGGAGAATTGTGATTGAACTGCAATTCCCCAGAGGGAATATGGAAGACAGCAGTGAATTATTTGTGTTTGTGTCCACAGATCCAGTCGTGGATTGGGTGATTGAATCTGGCTTCAATGGATTAGTTTGCCCGATGTGTGGTACTTATTTTAGTGCCACTTTTATGCCATGCAAACCCGGCTTGACTAACGCAGTTATGAAATGTAGCGGAGATGAAACTCGCTGTGTCTTTGTGCACATTACTGGTGGTTATTCAGGTAAGATAACAACTTTAAAGTGCACCTGAGATGAGGGGGAAAAAGTTTTATACATACCTGGGGCATCCTCCAGCCCGTGCCTCCATGCAGATCGCTTCCTCGCTGCAGTCTAAAGCCTTCTTATTGAAAAAAGGGTGTGTGCATCAAACACCAAGTGAACCCTTATATACCTGGCTTTGCAAATAAGGCCTAATTAGCTTATTCATGAGTCTAAAGCCTTCTAGATCCTCCGGCAGCAGCCCCATTCTCCACAGCAAGTCAGTGCAGGCGCAGAGCAGCCAAGCGCTTCCCCATCTCGCTTTCATGGCTGGGAGCCAGCTGCGCCTGTGCAGAAAACTCCTGGTGACGGGAGCGCCACGAGGCCGGCATGTACGGCTGGGACGCCCGACTGGCCGCAAAGAGCGGGTCTGCTACCGGAGGATTTGTTCATGTTGTTTGACCCTCAATGAGCCTGCACAGAATCATTTTTACTACTGGCAGACATGAAGAAACTACACAGCACCAACTGTTATTATCTATAACCACACCCCCTAACATTGTGATAAGCTAAAATGTTTATTTATTTATTTGTTTATTTTTTTATAAATACTGTAAACATATGCACAGAGGGAGATACTGCTTGCTTGGCAGTTGGAAAAAAAACTGTTATTTCCCACAATGCAATGAGGTTCACAGACAGAAAACTGTCAGAACCTGAGTTCTGACATCACACCGTGGGCGGGGTTTTCACCACTATATCAGCCATACAGACCCCCCTGATGATCTATTTAAGAAAAGGTAAAGATTTCTCATGGGAAAGGGGGGGGTCAGCTACTGATTGGGATGAAGTTCAATCCTTGGTTACAGTTCCTCTTTAAAAAAAAAAAAAAAAAAGTTTAATCATTTTTGTATTTCAACTATTTTTATTGTATTGTTGCTACATAGGCCATATTGTCATTATTATGATTAAAGGGGTTCTTCCGCGAATGAGGAAAAAAATAAAAAGTGGTTTATGCATACAGTAAACTATTAAACATCCTTCTAAAATAGTGTAAACGTTTTTTAAAAAAATGATTGGTTTCATCAATACAACATGTAATGTAATCAGTGATGGATGAGGGACTGGGAGGCTTATCCATTTGTTAGGGGTGTTTTTTTTTACTTTCTTTTCAAAACCATAACTCCTGCCTAAGTAGTTTTCAGTGGTATAACCCACTTCTAGCAGGAATAGCCATTACAGCCCTAATGGCTGAGCTCATCAGAGCTGCTGAATATGTGTTTACATTGTTGCTAGGCAACCAGAGGCCAGTGCACAGACTCCAATGTGAAGAGAGTCATAAGCTGTTGGGAGAATCAATCCCATCTACACTATATGATTCTTTGTCAGATTCGATTCAATTTGATTTGATTCATTGATTTGATTCAATCTGACATTTCCGATTCATGATTCAAATCAGTTCGATTCAAATTGAATCGAATCATGAATCGGACATGTCAGATTGAATCAAATCAAATTGAATCTGACAAAGAATCATATGGTGTAGATGGGACTGATTCATTCTCCCAGCAGCTTCTGACTCTTTTTTCACAAACGAGTCTCTGCACGGCCTCTGGTTGCCTAGCAACAATGTAAACACATATTCAGCAGCTCTGATGAGCTCAGCCATTAGGGCTGTAACGGCGATTCCTGCTAGAAGTGGGTTATACCACTGAAAACTACTTAGGCAGGAGTTATGTTTGTGAAAAGAAAGTAAAAAAAA
This sequence comes from Hyperolius riggenbachi, assembly GCF_040937935.1. NCBI lineage: Eukaryota > Metazoa > Chordata > Amphibia > Anura > Hyperoliidae > Hyperolius > Hyperolius riggenbachi. The sequence continues at coordinate 16,929,644 of NC_090648.1, forward strand.
AAAAAAAACAATCACCCCTAATAAATGGATTAGCCTCCCAGCCGTCATCCGTCACTATTTACATTACATGTTGTATTGATGAAACCATTCATTTTTTAAAAAAAACTTTTTACACTATTTTAGAAGGATGTTTAATAGTTTATGCATAAACCACTTTTTATTTTTTTCCTCATTCGCGGAAGAACCCCTTTAAAGCTAGTGTTGCTATTCATGTTCAGTGTAAAGTCAGGTTCATGCCAGAAATCACCCATCTAGTAGAATAGTGGGGCTCGTAATGGGTAATTTATGATTACGCAAAATTTCACAATTATGCATTGCGCAATTGCGATTACGTTACGTACAGCATACTACACGTGTGATTCATAATTGCGCCTGTAATTACGCAATTGCGCATAATTTGCGTTTGTGTGCATAAAAACATTTTGCATTGATCAGCCAGTATACTGCACATGCATGGCTATTATTTAAATATTCAATGCGAAAAATGCGTTGGTAGGTTAAAAAAATCAGTTGCGTCCGAAATGATGTGTAAATTACGCTAACAATTACAGTTAGTGATTACGGTTGCATGCAAATTTTTTTTATGCGTACTTTGCAAATTGAGCATTACAATTACAATGCATAATTGTGAATTACGATGCGTAATTACGCATAGGCATAATTTCTGCCCATCACTATAGTAGAGTAGATCAGCAGTTTTCATGGGACCACTGGGTGGCACCAGTCAGTGTCAAGGAATCCTATAGTGGATGCTCATCCGGATTCCGGATATCCGAACTTTTTTACGCTATCCAATTCGGATTCGGATTCTGGATTTTTAAAAAAAATCTGGATAGCTATCAGCAGCTATTTGGACGCATAACATGAATATCTGCGGATATTGCAGATATCCGAATCCCAAACCGATTACAAAGATAAAAAAATCCTCATTCTCCTCCTGTCTTCTCCTGTCTTCCAGGAATTTGTAGGATGTCAAAAGCAAGCTCACATACATTGGCCAGGAATCAAACCCAGGTCAACTGCTTGGAAGGCAGCTATGCTCACCACTATAACACCAACACTACAGGCTGAAGCCAGCCTAGCATGTACCATTGTGATATACCCAAGAGAAAAATGAGCTTGCTTATTTGCATAATTTGCTAGATGAAAGCAGTGGGACACATGGTGATACTGCTTAAAGGCTTCAATTCAAGACTTATCTATATTGCAACCTCTGTTCCCAAGAAACTCTTACAAATATATTCTGCTTTGATTACCCCTTTAAAATCCCTTGGGATTCTCAAGAAAACAAGGCGGGGGAAGAGGGGAAGACGTGCAGGCACCCATAACTCAAAGCCAAAGCAATCATCACATATCTCAGCTGTATCAGTAAAGGACCCAGATAACAGAGATAGCTGCCACACTCCTGATTACAACCCCCAGCAAGGAGCTAGGAACACAGGCCTCAAAGTTAAGGAAAACAACATTAAAGCAGTACTCTGCAATGCCAGGTCCATAAACAACAAAACAGCAGTTATTAGTGATCTAATAGAGGCTTCAGATCTAGCTTTAATTACAGAGACATGGTTGGATCAGAACTCAGGACCCACTCTCACGGCTGCAGTACCAGACAATTACTCAGTTTTACACTGCGAAAGACAAAACCGCAAGGGAGGAGGATTAGCTCTGTGCTTCCAATCCAGTTTGAATATTAAACCCCTTGCTGTAGCCCCCACCCACTCTTTTGAATGTCTGGCAGCCCAGCTCTCAGCTGAGACAAAAATAAACATACTGCTTGTCTACCGACCCCCTGATGCTGGCTCAGCTTTTCTCAAGGAAATAGCAGAACTTGTATCTTGCATAACACTGAAACACCCTAGGTGGATAATTCTGGGAGACTTTAACGCATGGGTCGACACACACTCTTCCCAATTAGAAACTGAGCTACTTCTCTCCATGAATGAACTGGGCTTCTCTCAAGTCGTCAACTTCCCTACCCACAAAAAAGGACACACTTTGGACCTCATTTTTCATTCAGAACTCCTAATATCCAATGTGGAAATTGATCCAGTATTTGGTCAGACCACCACACTGTCCACTTCTCCTCAGACAAAGTCTCCTCCATACGATCTGCCATTCAATTTGCAGCCCCAGAAACCCATGCAGAGCCATATAACAGGTGCAAAAACAGATTACCACCATGGTCTGATTTTAAGGTAATCACTGAAAAAGACATCTTGGATATCCTCTCAAACCTTCGCCAGACTACCCGCGATCTGGACCCTGGCCCCACTAAGTTCATGTTGAAATGCCCTATTTACACCGGCATTCCACAAAATAGTCAACGGTTCCTTACAAGAAGGGTGGTTTCCCTCTACTCTGAAAGAAGCAATTGTCAGGCCACTACTCAAGAAACCATCCTTAGACCCAGATGCTCTAAACAGCTACAGACCTGTCTCAAACCTCCCCTTTCTGGGAAAAGTTATTGAAAAGGCTGTCTACCTCCAACTTGAAGCCAGGCTCTCCAGAAACAACATCCTTGACCCTCTTCAATCTGGCTTCAGGAAATATCACAGCTGTGAAACAGCCCTCACCCAGATTTGCAATGATCTGCTCATTGCAAGAGACAAGGGTCAATGTCCCATCCTGATTTTGCTCGACCTCTCAGTGGCTTTTGACACAGTCGATCATGTAATCTTGCTCAACAGGCTAAAAGAGTACTGTGGCATAGATGGCATTGTTCTCCTGTGGTTCAACTCCTTCCTGGCTGGCAGAACACAAAGGGTAGCCTTAGGGCCCTTCCTCTCCAACCCTGTACCACTAAAATACGGGGGTACCTCAGGGCGCAATATTATCCCCTTTACTTTTCACCATATACATGCTGCCACTTGGAGAAATCATACAAAAACATATCATTGCTATGCTGATGATACCCAGCTATATTTGTCATTCAAACCTGACGTCACAGACCCTACTCCACAAATAAACGCATGCTTAGCTGAGCTTCAGGAGTGGATGAATAATAACTGGCTAAAACTTAATGCTGACAAAACTGGGGTTCTTGCTCAGGGGCGTAACTAGAAATCACTGGGCCCCCCTGCGAATATTTGGATGGGGCCCCCCCCATAGGTGCCAAATAATCGTAATGGGGCAGCGTTTCACTGTAAATTAATTGTAAAGTGGGCAGCATTTTACCAGAAAATCGTAATGTGGGCCAGAAAATCGTAATGTGGGCAGAGTTCACCAGAAAATCGTAATGTGGGCACCAGTCACCAGAAAATCGTAACGTGAGCAGCAGTCACCAGAAAATTGTAACGTGGACAGCATTCACCAGACAATCGTAATGTGGGCAGCGTTCATTAGAATATCGTAATGTGGGCCAGAAAATCGTAATGTGGGCAGAGTTCACCAGAAAATCGTAATGTGGGCAGCGTTCACCAGAAAATCGTAATGTGGGCAGCGTTCACCAGAAAATCGTAACGTGGACAGCATTCACCAGACAATCGTAACGTGGGCAGTGTTCACCAGAAAATCGTAATGTGGGCCAGAAAATCGTAATGTGGGCAGAGTTCACCAGAAAAGCCTAATGTGGGTAGCAGTCACCAGAAAATCCTAATGTGGGCAGCAGTCAGTCACCAGAAAATCGCAATGTGGGCAGCAGTTACCAGAAAATCGCAATGTGGGCAGCAGTCACCAGAAAATCGCAATGTGGGCAGCAGTCACCAGAAAATCGCCATGTGGGCAGCAGTCACCAGAAAATCGCAATGTGGGCAGCAGTCACCAATAAATCCTAATGTGGGCAGCAGTCACCAGAAAATCCTAATGTGGGCAGCAGTCAGTCACCAGAAAATCGTAATGTGGGCAGCAGTTACCAGAAAATCGCAATGTGGGCAGCAGTCACCAGAAAATCGCAATGTGGGCAGCAGTCACCAGAAAATCGCCATGTGGGCAGCAGTCACCAGAAAATCGCAATGTGGGCAGCAGTCACCAGAAAATCCTAATGTGGGCAGCAGTCACCAGAAAATCCTAATGTGGGCAGCAGTCACCAGAAAATCCTAATGTGGGCAGCAGTCACCAGAAAATCCTAATGTGGGCAGCAGTCACCAGAAAATCCTAGTGTGGGCAGCAGTCACCAGAAAATCCCAATGTGGGCAGCAGTCAGTCACCAGAAAATCGCAATGTGGGCAGCAGTCAGTCACCAGAAAATCGCAATGTGGGCAGCAGTCACCAGAAAATCCCAATGTGGGCAGCAGACACTAGAAAATCCTAATGTGGGCAGCATGCACTAGAAAATTGTAATGTGGGCAGCAGACACCAGAATATCGTAATGTGGGCAGCAGACACCCGAAAAATAATGCCCCTGGAAAAAAACAATTCACTTACCTGTCAGGAGTCTGTCCAGGCCTCTTGTGCGCAGATCCCCCCACAATCCTCCTGTGCACTGCAGCACATCTCCCGCGCTGACAGGCACAGTGCAGGGCTACGGCAAGATGGCTGCCGAAGCCCTGTACTGGAGACACAAATAGTCTCCAGGGCAGGGCTTCGGCGGCCATCTTGCCGTAGCCCTGCTCTGCCTGCCGGAGACTTAGAGTCTATGCAGGCTGCTGGAGCGGGGCTGCGGGGAATTAACTGGCGCAGCGTCTATTAGACGCTGCGGCCAGTTGAGCACCTTGCTGGGGGGTCCAGAGCAGCGCTCCCCCCGCGCACAGTGAGCGGGCCCCAGAGCGACCCCGGGCCCCCCTGCGGCTGAGGGGGTCGCATCCCCGGTAGGTACGCCGGTGTTCTTGCTTACAACAAGAAGATTTATGCGTGCTCAACACCAAGCTTAACCCTTACAAGTCTGGCTTTGCAAATCTGGCTTAATTGGCTTATCATGAGGCATTGCTCATGCAAAAATGCATTTGCTTTCGCATGCCAAACTTTGCAGGGTCAAAAACTAATACCGCAAAGCGGCTGCCCTGCGGGAATTAGTTCATGCTACATTAGCACTATCCAGGAGCGCCACGGGGAGCCTTCCCAATGCCCCCATACAACCGGGGGGGCTGCGGGGCCCCAGGCTTTCTCACTGCCTAGGGACCGCAGCGGAACCCCGGAAGGGGAGGCTGGGTGGCGCAGATGACCCCCCCCCAAGCGTGGCCAGCGCTGGGGAGAGCCATCCGCACCCACCTCCCAAAATTAAAAACAGGCACTTACTTTAACGTCCATTGCGTTCTGCTACTGCGCATTAACCTGGGGGCACTGCATGGGAAAGGAGTAAAGCATGGGTCACCCCCAGCTTTGGAGCTCAGGGGTGGCTCACACACACAACACTCCAGAGGGGGGGGAGGACAGGCGCAAACAGCCCACTCCAGGAGTACATTTGAAATCGGCGCCGGTAGACTTGGGCGCAGGATACAGCGGTATATGGCTGATCCTGCTTCTGCACAAGTCCGGGCCGATTTAATTACTATTCCCCCTCCAGGCCGACATGTATAGTGGGGGAATGAAATAATTCGGCTTCCAGTGCTTGCTGGAGGCCGAATTATTATGTTTTTAAGCAACTTCGGCTCCGTCTTCTGACGGAGCCGATGTTACTCACTGAGCGCTTCAATAGGAATGATTCCTATTGAAGTCTATGGAGGCGCCGGCTGCGCCCAAATCTAGCAGCGCTGAAAAGCACTGCTCCGCTCCCCAGGGCTCACACCACCTAGAGCAAGCCATCCACCACCTGCCTCCAAAGGATAGAAACTGCAAAATGCTTACAACAAGAAGATTTATGCGTGCTCAACACCAAGCTTAACCCTTACAAGTCTGGCTTTGCAAATCTGGCTTAATTGGCTTATCATGAGGCATTGCTCATGCAAAAATGCATTTGCTTTCGCATGCCAAACTTTGCAGGGTCAAAAACTAATACCGCAAAGCGGCTGCCCTGCGGGAATTAGTTCATGCTACATTAGCACTATCCAGGAGCGCCACGGGGAGGCTTCCCAATGCCCCCATACAACAGGGGCGGCTACTGCGCATTAACCTGGGGGCACTGCATGGGAAAGGAGTGAAGCATGGGTCACCCCCAGCTTTGGAGCTCAGGGGTGGCTCACACACACAACACTCCAGAGGGGGGGGAAGGAAAGGCGCAAACAGCACACTCCAGGGCTCACACCACCTAGAGCAAGCCATCCACCACCTGCCTCCAAAGGATAGAAACTGCAAAATGCTTACAACAAGAAGATTTATGCGTGCTCAACACCAAGCTTAACCCTTACAAGTCTGGCTTTGCAAATCTGGCTTAATTGGCTTATCATGAGGCATTGCTCATGCAAAAATGCATTTGCTTTCGCATGCCAAACTTTGCAGGGTCAAATACTAATACCGCAAAGCGGCTGCCCTGCAGGAATTAGTTGATGCTACATTAGCACTATCCAGGAGCGCCACTGGGAGGCTTCCCAATGCCCCCATACAACCGGGGGGGCTGCGGGGCCCCAGGCTCTCTCACTGCCTAGGGACCGCAGCGGCACCGCGGAAGGGGAGGCTGGGTGGCGCAGACGACCCCCCCAAGTGTGGCCAGCGCCGGGGAGAGCCATCCCCACCCACCTCCCAAAATTAAAAACAGGCACTTACCTTAACGTCCATTGTGTTCTGCTACTGCGCATTAACCTGGGGGCACTGCATAGGAAAGGAGTGAAGCATGGGTCACCCCCAGCTTTGGAGCTCAGGGGTGGCTCACACACACAACACTCCAGAGGGGGGGGAAGGACAGGCGCAAACAGCACACTCCAGGGCTCACACCACCTAGAGCAAGCCATCCACCACCTGCCTCCAAAGGATAGAAACTGCAAAATGCTTACAACAAGAAGATTTATGCGTGCTCAACACCAAGCTTAACCCTTACAAGTCTGGCTTTGCAAATCTGGCTTAATTGGCTTATCATGAGGCATTGCTCATGCAAAAATGCATTTGCTTTCGCATGCCAAACTTTGCAGGGTCAAATACTAATACCGCAAAGCGGCTGCCCTGCAGGAATTAGTTGATGCTACATTAGCACTATCCAGGAGCGCCACTGGGAGGCTTCCCAATGCCCCCATACAACCGGGGGGGCTGCGGGGCCCCAGGCTCTCTCATTGCCTAGGGACCGCAGCGGCACCGCGGAAGGGGAGGCTGGGTGGCGCAGACGACCCCCCCAAGTGTGGCCAGCGCCGGGGAGAGCCATCCGCACCCACCTCCCAAAATTAAAAACAGGCACTTACCTTAACGTCCATTGTGTTCTGCTACTGCGCATTAACCTGGGGGCACTGCATGGGAAAGGAGTGAAGCATGGGTCACCCCCAGCTTTGGAGCTCAGGGGTGGCTCACACACACACAACACTCCAGAGGGGGGGGGACGACAGGCGCAAACTGAGGTTCTTGTTATCGAAGGCCAGGGCTAAACAGCAAAGCAGCCCCAGTCTCAACCAACACCGCTAAGGATAGGGAGCTCAGACCTGAACAACTCAGACTGTGTGCACAGCCTGGGAGTACTGATTGATGGGAAATTAAGCTTCAGGAATCAAATCTCAGCTGTTGTGAAACATTCCTTCTTTCATCTAAGGAATATTGCAAGAAATAAACACCTAATTCCTTCAAAGGATCTTCCAACCCTAGTTCATGCCTTCGTCACATCAAGGTTAGACTACTGCAACGTCCTCTACACAGGCCTGCATAAGAAAGACTTACGCCGCCTGCAATTAGTACAGAATGCCGCCGCAAGGCTGTTAACGAGCCAACCCCGCCATTGCCACATAACACCAACCCTGAGCTCACTCCACTGGCTACCGATAAAATGGACAATTCTGTTTAAGATTGGCTTACTGACATTCAAATCCTTGCACAATCTGGGCCCTGGATACCTGAAGGACTTGTTCAACTGCATCACACGCCCCACAATCTTAGATCAAAAGGACGTAACACCTTGGTCTCCAGGGGCGTAGCAATAGGGGGTACAGAGGTAGCGACTGCATCGGGGCCCTTGGGCCAGAGGGGCCCCGAGGGGCCCTCCCACATCTACAGTATTAGCTCCTTATTGGTACTGTGCTCATAATAATCACTTCTATAGATACTTTTAATATTGGTAATCATTAACAAACTGTTCCCCATCCCCTTCTTGCACCTCTGACACTGTAGTTGCCATTGGCAGGTTTTGGTGCGCCGTATCAATTGTTATTTATAGAGTGCTTGGGGGGGCCCATGTAAAACTTGCATCGGGGCCCACAGCTCCTTAGCTACGCCACTGTTGGTCACCCCCAGAGTCCACCTCAAAACCTTTGGAGACAGAGCCTTTTGTCATGCTGCCCCTACACTTTGGTATTCCCTGCCACACCCAATCAGGACAGCTCCATCCCTGGAAGCATTTAAGTCTAAACTGAAAACCTACCTCTTCAGTCTGGCATTCATGAACATCTGACTATCTCCTCTGTAACACAACCTAGCCTGCAACCCTGTATTAATCTGAGACACAACTATGCGCTTTGAGTCCTATGGGAGAAAAGCGCTTTACAAATGTTATTGTATTGTATTGTACTTCAGAAAGATCATGTGCCCCCCTGGATGATGCTGGTGTAACACACACTGCAAAGGACAGAAATTTGAAGTCTGGAAGACTCCAGGGCAAGGGTGGGAAGGATGAAAAGCTAGGTGGCCATGCAAACATTCCTGCTAACCTAAAGCTTACTTGTGTCTTACAACACATTAGCTTAAGACTTTACCAAATCTAATGCTCCAATATGGGGAAGCTTCTCTGTTTGATTTTTTTTTTTTTTTAAGTGTGGTGTCACAGTTCACTCGTCTCTTCAACTACAAGACAGGCCCAGGAGTAGTCTGAGCTACCGTAATATCTATGTTACGGCAGGGCCCTTATTACACTTCCTCTTACAGGGCTATGGAAACCGTTTTGCCCATGCGATAAAGCGAGGTGCAAAAATGAAATCATGCCTAGCAGACGTTGGTTTTGATCCATCAACCTCTGGGTTATGGATCCAGCACACTTCCGCTGCGCCACTCTGCTTACATTTGTATACAATCTTCAAGTTTAAGAAGGGTACACTAGTTGAAATAGTTGCACTACAATCTATGTTACAGCAAGGCCCTAATGACACTTTCTCTTAAGGGGCTATGGCCGCCGATTGGCCCATGTGGTAAAGCAAGGTGTAAAAAAAACAAAGTACACCTAGTTGAAGATGGTTGCAATCCATCAACCTCTGGGTTATGGGCCCAGCACGCTTCCGCTACACTTGGGCCAATGTGTTGTAAGACACCCGTGAGCTTTAGGTTAGCAGGAATGGTTGCATGGCCACCTAGCTTTTCATCCTTCCCACCCTTGCCCTGGAGTCTTCCAGACTTCAAATTGCTGTCCTTTGCTTTGTGTGTTACACCAGCATCATCCAGGGGGGCACAAGATCTTTCTGAAGTCTTGAATTGAAGCCTGTAAGCAGTATCACCATGTGTCCCACTGCTTTCATCTAGCAAATTAGGCAAATAAGCAAGCTCATTTTTCTCTTGGGTATATCGCAATGGTACATGCTAGGCTGGCTTCAGCATGTAGCGTTGGTGGTATAGTGGTGAGCATAGCTGCCTTCCAAGCAGTTGACCTGGGTTTGATTCCTGGCCAATGTATGTGAGCTTGCTTTTGATATCCTACAAATCCCTGGAAGACAAGACAAGACAGGAGGAGGAGGAGGATATCTGGGTATCCGGATGCGAATCTATTTGGATTTTAAAAATTGGTATCCGAGCACCCCTGCTCCCACAGGTGCCCTGGGACTGGGTGTGAGGTATGAGCGGAGAGAAGGGACCGGAACTGCGCCATGGATGGGGGAGAGCAAGCTGCCCCTACACCCCTACACCGCATGGGGGGGAAGGTTAGGTGGACTGGGGGACCCGACAGGAGCACACAGTTACACAATCTATTGAGAATCTGTGGGTGGTGTGTGGAGGGATTCGATCAGATGATTGGAGAGGGAGAGAAGGATCTATCTGTTGGCCATTTGGTATGGCTTGGCCACCTTAAATTAGTAAAATATTAAGTAGCATAGTAAAATTGCATACAAAACTTTTAAGAGACTGTCCAGAAACATACTTTCCCAAAATAATGGGCAACTGATAGCCTTCTTGCAAGCTATGGAGACCAAAGTGTCTATTGAGGCTTTCATTGCATGGCATTTTTTCCTCAAACAATTTTGTTTTCTAAGCATTTTTGTTTTCTATGCATGGGAAAAAGAGGGGGGGGGGGGGGGAGAAGAAAAAAATCACATTATTTCTCAGTTTTATCATTTCCAGTTTAAAAATAAAAAAAAGTGCTACTGTAGATAAAAAAAATAAAAAAACACAAATTTTGTTTGGCTATTTCTACAGTATAGCTTATCACAAAAGTTATATTATGTGCCTGTCACGATTTAAGGTGAAGAGATTTGATTCTGAAATAATGCTGCAGTGTTTATTTTCCATGAACTGAGAAAATAAAAGTATTTTTAATGGTAAAAATCAATCTAATTGGCTCAGGGAACATATATTCCCTTTCACCACAATAGTGCTGCAGCAGATAGTGCTGGGGGTTTTGCACAGGAGCAAGCCCAATCCTGCACAGCACTGCTTCATCTATAAGACTTATATCTACTGACTTGTGGCTTAGATAAAGTTACAGAGGATGTAGATGTACTGTAGTGGTGGATAAAGTGGTTAAAGCATGATACAGGCCTGGAAATGTGTTATCTCTCTGTTTACCTATGAAATCTATGCATTTGGAATAGCTATGCATTTGAAAAGCTTGGAATAGCTTTTTTTATTTATTATTTTTTCTAGGCAATGTAGATGAACAATTGCAAGGATGTGCCACTGAGAGCTTGAGCAATATGGATTCGCAAATGAACTTTTATTTAGGCTATGATCTACAAATGACAACTATTTGCGACAAGGCCTCTGAGAAATCCCTGGATGTCGGCATCATTTTCATAATGTCTTTATTGCCTCTTTATTGCCTTCATGTTTTGTTTATATGAAATAATTTAAAGAGAACCCAAGCTGAACCTCGGGTGAAAAATCTAATTCTTGCCTAAGGAGAGGAAAGCCTCTGGATCCACGAGAGGCCACGCCATCCTCCAGTCCTGCTCCACTGCCTGCGGCTCTCCTGCACATCCCAACCACAGCCTCCCACGCCATCCTCCACTCTTGCTCCACTGCCTGGGGCTCTCCTGCACATCCCGACCACAGCCTCCCACACCATCCTCTGGCCCTCCTCCACTGCCTGTGGCTCTCCTGCACATCCCAACCACGGCCTCCCATGCCATCCTCTGGTTCACCTCCACTGCCTGGGGCTCTCCTGCACATCCCAACCACGGCCTCCCACGCTATCCTCCGGTTCTCCTCCATTGCCTGGGGCTCTCCTGCACATCTCGACTACGGCCTCCCATGCCATCCTCCTCCACGGCCTGGGCCTCTCCTGCACATCCCGATCACGGCCTCCAACGCCATCCTCCTCCACTGCCTGGCCCTCTCCTGCACATCCCGATCACAGCCTCCCACGCCATCTTCTGGTCCACCTCCACTGCCTGGGGCTCTCCTGCACATCCCAACTACGACCTCCCACGCCATCCTCCGGCCCTCCTCCACTGCCTGGGCCTCTCCTGCACATCCCGAACACGACCTCTCACACCATCCTCCGGCCCTCCTCCACTGCTTGGGGCTCTCCTGCACATCCTGACCATGGCCTCCCATGCCATCCTCTCTTCCTCCTCCACTGCCTAGGGCTCTCCTGCACATCCCAACCACGGCCTCCCATGCCATCCTCTGGTCCTCCTCCACTGCCTGGCGCTCTCCTGCACATCCCGATCACGGCCTCCCACTCCATCATCTGGTCTTCCTCCACTGCCTGGGGCTCTCCTGCACATCCCAACCATGGCCTCCCACGCCATCCTCTGGTTCACCTCCACTGCCTGGGACTCTCCTGCATATCTAGACCATGGCCTCACACGCCATCCTCCGGTCCTCCTCCACTGCCTGGGGCTCTATTGCACATCCCAACCACGGCCTCCCACGCCATCCTCTGGGTCACCTCCACTGCCTGGGACTCTCCTGCATATCCAGACCATGGCCTCCCACGCCATCCTCCGGTCCTCCTCCACTGCCTGGGGCTCTACTGCACATCCCAACTATGGCCTCCCACGCCATCCTCCTCCACGGCCTGGGTCTCTCCTGCACATCCCGATTACGGCCTCCAACGCCATCCTCCTCCCCTGCCTGGGGCTCTCCTGCACATCCCAATCACGGCCTCCCACACCATCCTCCGGTCCTCCTCCACTGCCTGGGGCTCTCCTGCACATCCCGATCACAGCCTCCCACACCATCCTCCAGCCCTCCTCCACTGCCTGGGGCTCTCCTGCACATCCCAATCACGGCCTCCCATGCCATTCTCTGGTCCTCTTCCACTGCCTGGGGCTCTCCTGCACATCCTGACCATGGCCTCCCATGCCATCCTCTCTTCCTCCTCCACTGCCTGGAGCTCTCCTGCACATCCCAGCCACGGCCTCCCACGCCATCCTCCGGTCCTCCTCCACTGCCTGGGGTTCTCCTGCACATCCTGACCGCAGCCTCCGATGCCATCCTCCGGCCCTCCTACACTGTCTGGGGCTCTCCTGCACATCCCAACCACGGCCTCCCATGCCATCCTCTGGTTCAACTCCACTGCCTGGGGCTCTCCTGCACATCCCAACCACGGCCTCCCACGCTATCCTCCGGTTCTCCTCCATTGCCTGGGGCTCTCCTGCACATCTCAACTACGGCCTCCCATGCCATCCTCCTCCACGGCCTGGGCCTCTCCTGCACATCCCGATCACGGCCTCCCACGCCATCTTCTGGTCCACCTCCACTGCCTGGGGCTCTCCTGCACATCCCAACTACGACCTCCCACGCCATCCTCCGGCCCTCCTCCACTGCCTGGGCCTCTCCTGCACATCCCGAACACGACCTCTCACACCATCCTCCGGCCCTCCTCCACTCCTTGGGGCTCTCCTGCACATCCTGACCATGGCCTCCCATGCCATCCTCTCTTCCTCCTCCACTGCCTAGGGCTCTCCTGCACATCCCAACCACGGCCTCCCATGCCATCCTCTGGTCCTCCTCCACTGCCTGGCGCTCTCCTGCACATCCCAACCACGGCCTCCCATGCCATCCTCCGGTCCTCCTCCACTGCCTGGCGCTCTCCTGCACATCCCGATCACGGCCTCCCACTCCATCATCTGGTCTTCCTCCACTGCCTGGGGCTCTCCTGCACATCCCAACCATGACCTCCCACGCCATCCTCTGGTTCACCTCCACTGCCTGGGACTCTTCTGCATATCCAGACCATGGCCTCACACGCCATCCTCCGGTCCTCCTCCACTGCCTGGGGCTCTATTGCACATCCCAACCACGGCCTCCCACGTCATCCTCTGGTTCACCTCCACTGCCTGGGACTCTCCTGCATATCCAGACCATGGCCTCCCACGCCATCCTCCGGTCCTCCTCCACTGCCTGGGGCTCTACTGCACATCCCGACTATGGCCTCCCACGCCATCCTCCTCCACGGCCTGGGTCTCTCCTGCACATCCCGATTACGGCTTCCAACGCCATCCTCCTCCCCTGCCTGGGGCTCTCCTGCACATCCCAATCACGGCCTCCCACACCATCTTCTGGTCCTCCTCCACTGCCTGGGGCTCTCCTGCACATCCCAACCACGGCCTCCCACACCATCCTCCGGCCCTCCTCCTCTGCCTGGGGCTCTAATGCACATCCCGACCAAAGCCTCACATGCCATCCTCCGGTCCTCCTCCACTGCCTGGGGCTCTCCTGCACATCCCGATCACAGCCTCCCACACCATCCTCCAGCCCTCCTCCACTGCCTGGGGCTCTCCTGCACATCCCAATCACGGCCTCCCATGCCATTCTCTGGTCCTCTTCCACTGCCTGGGGCTCTCCTGCACATCCTGACCATGGCCTCCCATGCCATCCTCTCTTCCTCCTCCACTGCCTGGAGCTCTCCTGCACATCCCAGCCACGGCCTCCCACGCCATCCTCGGGTCCTCCTCCACTGCCTGGGGTTCTCCTGCACATCCTGACCGCAGCCTCCGATGCCATCCTCCGGCCCTCCTACACTGTCTGGGGCTTTCCTGCACATCCCAACCACGGCCTCCCATGCCATCCTCTGGTTCAACTCCACTGCCTGGGGCTCTCCTGCACATCCCAACCACGGCCTCCCACGCTATCCTCCGGTTCTCCTCCATTGCCTGGGGCTCTCCTGCACATCTCGACTACGGCCTCCCATGCCATCCTCCTCCACGGCCTGGGCCTCTCCTGCACATCCCGATCACGGCCTCCAACGCCATCCTCCTCCACTGCCTGGCCCTCTCCTGCACATCCCGATCACAGCCTCCCACACCATCTTCTGGTCCACCTCCACTGCCTGGGGCTCTCCTGCACATCCCAACTACGACCTCCCACGCCATCCTCCGGCCCTCCTCCACTGCCTGGGCCTCTCCTGCACATCCCGAACACGACCTCTCACACCATCCTCCGGCCCTCCTCCACTGCTTGGGGCTCTCCTGCACATCCTGACCATGGCCTCCCATGCCATCCTCTCTTCCTCCTCCACTGCCTAGGGCTCTCCTGCACATCCCAACCACGGCCTCCCATGCCATCCTCTGGTCCTCCTCCACTGCCTGGCGCTCTCCTGCACATCCCAACCACGGCCTCCCATGCCATCCTCCGGTCCTCCTCCACTGCCTGGCGCTCTCCTGCACATCCCGATCACGGCCTCCCACTCCATCATCTGGTCTTCCTCCACTGCCTGGGGCTCTCCTGCACATCCCAACCATGGCCTCCCACGCCATCCTCTGGTTCACCTCCACTGCCTGGGACTCTCCTGCATATCCAGACCATGGCCTCACACGCCATCCTCCGGTCCTCCTCCACTGCCTGGGGCTCTATTGCACATCCCAACCACGGCCTCCCACGTCATCCTCTGGTTCACCTCCACTGCCTGGGACTCTCCTGCATATCCAGACCATGGCCTCCCACGCCATCCTCCGGTCCTGCTCCACTGCCTGGGGCTCTACTGCACATCCCGACTATGGCCTCCCACGCCATCCTCCTCCACGGCCTGGGTCTCTCCTGCACATCCCGATTACGGCCTCCAACGCCATCCTCCTCCCCTGCCTGGGGCTCTCCTGCACATCCCAATCACGGCCTCCAACACCATCTTCTGGTCCTCCTCCACTGCCTGGGGCTCTCCTGCACATCCCAACCACGGCCTCCCACACCATCCTCCGGCCCTCCTCCTCTGCCTGGGGCTCTAATGCACATCCCGACCACAGCCTCACATGCCATCCTCCGGTCCTCCTCCACTGCCTGGGGCTCTCCTGCACATCCCGATCACAGCCTCCCACACCATCCTTTAGCCCTCCTCCACTGCCTGGGGCTCTCCTGCACATCCCAATCACGGCCTCCCATGCCATTCTCTGGTCCTCTTCCACTGCCTGGGGCTCTCCTGCACATCCTGACCATGGCCTCCCATGCCATCCTCTCTTCCTCCTCCACTGCCTGGAGCTCTCCTGCACATCCCAGCCACGGCCTCCCACGCCATCCTCCGGTCCTCCTCCACTGCCTGGGGTTCTCCTGCACATCCTGACCGCAGCCTCCGATGCCATCCTCCGGCCCTCCTACACTGTCTGGGGCTCTCCTGCACATTCCAACCATGGCCATCCACACCATCCTCTGGCCCTCCTTCACTGCTTGGGGCTCTCCTGCACATCCCGACCACAGCCTCACACGCCATCCTCCGACCCTCCTCCACTGCCTGGGGCTCTCCTGCACATCCCAACCACAGCCTCACATGCCATCCTCTGGCCCTCCTCCACTGCCTGGGGTTCTCCTGCACATCCTGACCGCAGCCTCCGACGCCATCTTCTGGCCCGCCTCCACTGCCTGGGGCTCTCCTGCACATCATAACCATGGCCTCCCACACCATCCTCCAGTCCTGCTCCACTGCCTGGGGCTCTCCTGCACATCCCAACCACGGCCTCCCACGCCATCCTCCAGCCCTCCTCCACTGCCTGGGGCTCTCCTGCACATCCTGACCATGGCCTCCCATGCCATCCTCCGGTCCTCATCCACTGCCTGGGGCTCTCCTGCACATCCTGATCACGGCCTCCCATGCCATCCGCTGGTCCTCCTCCACTGCCTGGGGCTCTCCTGCACATCCTGACCACGGCCTCCCACGCCATCCTCTGGTCCTCTTCCACTGCCTGGGGCTCTCCTGCACATCCCGATCACGTCCTCCCACTCCATCCTCTTTTCCTCCTCCACTGCCTGGGGCTCTCCTGCCATCCTGATCACAGCTTCCCACTCCATCCTCTGGTCCTCCTTCACTGCCTGGGGCTCTCCTGCACATCACGATCACAGCCTCCCACACCATCCTCCGGCCCTCCTCCACTGCCTGGGGCTCTAATGCACATCCCGACCTCAGCCTCACACACCATCCTCCGGTCCTTCTCCACTGCCTGGGGCTCTCCTGCTTATCATGACCATGGCCTCCCACACCATCCTCCAGCCCTCCTCCACTGCCTGGGCCTCTCCTGCACATCCCGACCATGGCCTCCCACGCCATCCTCCAGCCCTCCTCCACTTCCTGGGGCTCTCCTGCACATCCCAATCATGGCCTCCCACACCATCCTCTGGTCTTCCTCCACTGCCTGGGGCTCTCCTGCACATCACGACCACGGCTTCCCACACCATCCTCTGGTCTTCCTCCACTGCCTGGGGCTCTCCTGCACGTCATGACCATGGCCACCCACACCATCCTCCGGTTCTCCTCCACTGCCTGGTGCTCTAATGCACATCACGACCATGGCCTCCCACGCCATCCTCCGGTCCTCCTCCACTGCCTGTGGCTCTCCTGCACATCCCTACCACGGCCTCCCATGCCGTCCTCTGGCCCAAGTCCACTGTGCCTGGAGCTCTTCTGCACATCCCGACCACGGCCTCCCACGCCATCCTCCAGCCCCCCTCCACTGCCTGGGGCTCTCCTGCACATTGTTAGAATTTATGTACAATATGCTTGAATTCGGAGGCCTCAGTCACTTTACCTAAATAGGTTTAGTAAAAGGACTTGCCCTGCCGAGTGTCTCTTTATGGAGAATTTCTCTTACAGTGAAATAAAGACAGTTCTGACTTTCAGTAGAATATAGTACTGCAATTCCCAAGGCTGTATCAGAGATATCCAGTGCAGAAGCCAGATCAGCAGGCGACAAACAACATAAACATGAGCCATTGTTATGAAAATATTCCCACAAGTACATTAAACCATAGTTTTAGGGACATATTACCTCATTTCGGGGTACTAGGAGAGGAAACGTCATATTTGGCTTTTCCCATCTGAGCAGAGCAGGCGCAGATAAGGTCATCCATCACATGCTGTTATCAGCCAATTGCATGTGATGGGGACTGGACCGTCCCTGCTGGATGATGTCACATTTAACTCTTCAGAGGCTAGTATAAAATAGCTGACACGGGCTCCAGAGCCCACTTCTTTCCACTTCTGACTTCCAACTTTCTTCAGACTTCAACCTTCCTTCTTGTAACTTCCATGACCTGTATGCTGTATATAGGCCTAAGTGCAACGTATCATAGATTATAAGATCAAGCCTGGACCATTCACCAGGGATGGGCCAAGTCTGCATGGAACGCATACGATTCTACAGACCGATTGCTTTGCCGAGGTAAATGAAGAGATAAGATTGCTGAACACATCTGTATATTTGTTTTCCGAATAAACTCCTGAAACTTTGACGATGTCTAAGCAGTTCTATCTCCTGTGCTGTTGCTGTGATGAGTGCCAAGTTATCACACTTTCTGTGATATGGCGCCGAACAAAGGTGTAGTGTTGTTGCCAATAGCGAGTTATCAGTCTATCAAGGACATTCAGTGTCAAGTACAGCAAAAAGTGGAGAAGAAGAAGCTGAGCTGTAAGAGATAAGTATGGGCTGCAAGAGACCCTGCACAAAGAGAGAGCCAGATCCCAGCGGCAGATCTTGACACGTGTGTTCCCCACCTGTGATGTACAGACAGGTTGAAGCCAAAATATGGATAGAGAAGAAGCATTCCTTGGCAGGGTTTGGCAGATTTAGTGAGAGGTAGCTATCCAGTGAGAAGAAGTGCTTGCTCATCGCTCCTCACGTCAAGGAGATCTGTGGTGGAAGAAAAAGCTGCTGAAGGCTGGGACAGCTCAAGGCTTACAGAAATTGGCTGGTAAAGAGCCCGAGGACTCACCAAGCAAGACGTCTGAAAGGAGTTTGGCAATATGGAATCGAGAAAGATGAGGTGCTGACAGCAGAGACAGAGATGTCAGTCGGATGAGCGAAAGTTTCCAGAGGCCCATCCTGGTGTGGAGAACAGCGAGATTTCCGAGATCAGAAAGATACTAAAAAAACTGACTGAGCAAAGCATAATGCAAATTTTTCTTTCCCAAGGAAGTGCTCTCATAATGAAGAGTACCGTGCTGATGGTGATCCTAGGCTGCCATTGCATCCTAGGAGACCGAGGAGGGGACATTCTTATGAATAATAAGGGATTAATGAGAACACAAGGCCCAAGCATGTTAATGCCTTTTTGAAGTTACCCAGGTACCTTTTCTAGGGTACATAATTTCGGATACTGGGTTATCCATTGACCAGAAGAAACTCTCTGCAGTTTTGGACTGGCCGCAACCTAAAGGTCTCAAGGCTATTCAGAGATTTTTAGGCTTTGCTAATTACTACCGCAAGTTCATAAAAAATGTCTCCACCGTGGTTGCCCCCAACACTGACTTAACTAAGAAGAATGCAGATCCTGCCCATTGGTCACCTCAGGCTTGTAAAGCATTTTCCGACCTCAAATATGCATTTTGTTCAGCTCCCATTCTTACACATACCAATGTAGAGTTACCATTCTTTGTTGAGGTTGACGCCTCTGAAGTTGGAGTGGGAGCAGTGCTATCACAATATTCACGCCGGTCTGAACAATTGCACCCTTGTGCATTCTTTTCAAAAAAAAATGTCATCTGCAGAGCATAATTATGATATAGGCAACAGGGAGTTATTAGCGGTAAAAATGGCCTTTGAAGAATGGAGACATTGGTTAGAGGGAGCACTACATCCGGTTACTGTATATACCGATCACAAGAACTTACAATTTATTGAGGGAGCTAAAAGACTCAATCCAAGACAGGCTCACTGGGCCATGTTCTTTTCCCAAATCAATTTTACCATTACGTATAAACCTGGGCCTAAAAATATAAAAGCTAATGCTTTATCACGAAGTTTTGAAGTTGAAACTTCTCCCTCTGTAACCTCTGAAACCATTCTTCCTGCACATTGTGTCTTAGCAGTATTAGACACTCAGGAAGTTCCTGATCTGAGTGCCTTATTACAACCTTTTCAACAAGAGAGTCCTTCAGAGAAACCTCCCAATGTTGATTACGTGCCCCTGCACCTCCGCCTCCAGATACTTCAACATTTCATGAGTCAAATTTAGTGGGTCATCCGGGTGAGACTAAGACTTTGGAACTCTTGTCTCGTCACGTGTGGTGGCCTTCCCTAAACAAAGATTGTAAGGCTTTTGTGGCTGCTTGTACCATTTGTGCCAGAAACAAGGTCTGTCGGGCTGCCCCCGAGGTCATCTGAGGCCTTTACCTATACCAACTAAACCATGGACTCATTTATCCATGGAGTTTATAGTCGATATGCCCCCCTCGGGTGGGAAAAAGGTAATTTGGGTAATCATTGATCGTTTTAGTAAAATGGAGCATTTTGTACCACTGACTGGATTGCCTTCTGATAAGGAGTAAGCAAAACTGTTTATTGTTCATGTATTCCACCTGCATGGAATACCTGAAAATATAGTGTCTGACCGGAGGGTCCAGTTTGTCTCCCGTTTCTGGCGGGCTTTCAGTTCCCTTTTAGGGTTCACCTTGTCCTTCTCATCAGGTTTTCATCCCGAGACCAATGGACAAACTGAAAGAACTAATCAAACCTTGGAGCAATACTTACGGTGTTTTGTATCTGACTGTCAAGAATCGTGGCTGGAGTTTTTGCCTTTTGCAGAATTTGCTTTTAATAATCTTTCTAGTGCCTCAACAAAAATGTCTCCATTTATGATTGTCTTTGGTCAGAACCCCCGGTTCACTTGCTTCCCATCATCTCCCTCCCCTTTTCCAGAATTAGAAGACTGGAATTCTCACTTTCAGCGAACCTGGCCCAGGTTCAACAAAATTTACAGGATGCTGTGGACCGTCAGAAACTATATGCGGATGCTAAACGTCTACCTGAGTTTAAATTTTCTCCTGAAGATCTTGTGTGGGTATCTACTCGTAATATTTCATTACGACAACCATCTGCTAAGTTAGGACGAAGATTTATTGGTACGTATCCCATCCAAGAGAAAATAAATGATGTAGTCTACCGGGTAATGTTACCTCCATCTATTAAGGTAGTTAAATTATTTCATGTTTCACTCCTAAAACCGGCAGCTAACATACTTACCTCTGTAGATCCTCCTCCTCTTGTTGAAATTAATGGGGAAATTGAGTATGAAGTCAAGAAAATTCTAGATTCCCGTAAGGTCCGTAACACTTTACAGTATCTGGTAGACTGGGAGGGATATGGTCCTGAGGAGAGATGCTGGCTCCTGGCTAATCAGGTTCATGCAGATCAGTTGGTGCAAGTATTTCATTCAGAAAATCCTGATAAACCCAGTAATGAGTGTTCAGAGACCACTCCTCGGGGGGGAGGTAATGTAACACCCTTACCTTCCAGCGATAGGTCCCGCGGCGTCTCCGGCATGGTCGAGCGGCGGGACTTCACAGCAGGCATCCTCTGGCGGCATCCTCGGCATCCCTCCTGCGGTGTCTTCTGGGTCACATAGAAGGTATGACAGAGGTCATTCAACAATTGGGCACATTGGGACAACAGAATGTGGGTACCCAACATCATCTGAACTTGGTTTAGGAACAGTTAACGCACAACACCTATAAAGTTCAGGGGTACACTCAAAGGCACATTCGAATAATTCTGTAACGATTGTGGAACTTTCCCCGTGATCAGCGCACAACGCTTGCGCTGACACGGCGGAAATCCTCCACAAGCGTATAATTTGCAGGAACCCAGCAAAAGGTGCTACGCACCCGTAGAGGGAAAATTCCTGTCGGCAGATGGCGCTGGGGAGTGCAGAGGAACCAATCCTCTGTACCTCCACAAATGCCAGACAGGAATTGTACAAAACGCAGAACGCAATCGCAAGAGAGGCGATTGCGAATGAGAATGAGCAAAGGGACAGGTTGTATGTGTGTGCGCCAATCCAGTCGCCACCCCGCAACCGCACACACACAACAGCAGATATGAAATAGGAACGCGATCGCGAGAGGTGCGATCGCCAGACAAGACACAAGGCAGATCAGAACAGAATACGAGGTTAGCAAAGGCACAGCAAATAATACAATGAGGAGATACGGAAAATAACAAATCCTAGCTAACCGCGAACACCGCACTCATTCGCAACAGTGCACGCGGTTATGCGCGGTCTCCACGTGATAAGCACAATAGAGACAAGCACGCCTAACTAACCATTAACAGACAAACATGAAACAGAGGACGCGAGCGCTTGCTTAACGGTTACCTCACCGAGCCTCCAGCAAGCGTAGCAGACAGACACACGAAAACAGGGACAAGCGAGAGATATGATCCACAGCACTAGCGAAAAGTGGCTAGCGTGATCCAGGTACAGAGTAGCAGAACAGAAGGATCCCCAGCGCCAGCGAAAAGTGGCCAGCGCGATCCCAGAAGACAGAACAGAAGGATCCCCAGCGCTAGCGAAAAGTAGCTAGCGCGATCCCAGGAGACAAAACAGAAGGATCCCCGGCACTAGCAAAAAGTAGCTAGTGCGATCCCAGGAGACAGAACAGAAGAGATAGCTGGTAGCAACCGCTGCACCAGCTATACTCCAAGAACAGAGATCAGAACCATTTCCTGTCAACCACCATAGGAACAGAACAATGGCAAACAGGCAAGACAAGACAGAACAGGCAATACAGATAATACAATCCTAACAGCCCTAGGGAAATCTGCCTAGCGCAGATTTAGGAATTACTCTAAGCTGATGTTCAAACAGAGAGCAAGGCTGACACCCCACCAGGAGTGTTACATAGGACGAAATCCTTATGAACAGCAAAGCATTGTGGGAAAGACATAGTACTTATAGTACACGCCTCCAATGAATGTGGCCAGGCAATTTGCATGACAACGTATGCAAATTCCTCTGCAAGCACAAGCTGCAAAACTGACAGAAGCTCTTCTTTCCAGAGTCCTGCAGCATGCAAATCAAAACAATGGTCAAAAGGCTGGCTGCCTGCACAGGCAGCTGAGCAAATCATCACAGTACACCCCCCTCCAGGGTCGAATTCCAGACGACCCTCAAAACTGCTATTAGCAACAGACTCAAACTGAAGACTCATGAAGGTCGGGGTAGCCCGACAAGGTCCAATTCCAGAGTCAGTCCACCCGAAACCGACCTCATCGGAAACAGAAGCCACCGAAACATGCCCATCAGTACTACCAGTCTCAGTATAACACCCATCAGGACTGTGACTGCCAGAGAAGAAGCCATCGACACCCTCCAGACAATACCCACCACCTTCCAAGGAGCGTCCGAAAATACCAAACCTGCCACAATACCTGTTCGAAGTGTCCCTTACAACACAAAAGCCACCGTTGATCTTATCCAGGGGACCAAGCAAAATTTCTCCCGGAATCTCCCAAAGCCTTTTGAAGCTCCACAGAGATCCCAAGAGGGAAGAACAATCACCAGGCTCACATGGAGAATTACCAAGAACCCCCATGGAACCAATGACAATTCCGGATTCAGAATTACGAGGACACCCATCAAGATCAAGACTTTCAGGGACCACTTCGGGGCATGCAAGCAGGCAGGCTAAATCAGAGCATGTCTCCACCGAGGAAGCATCTGAGTACGCTGGTAACCGAGGCACACTTGGGCTTTCTGGGTCACAGAGCACACTGGGGTACACCAGCACAGGAGAAACCTCAGGACATGTCGGGGAACTGCCAACCTCAGAGTCCGGCACGAGGAAACCAAAACCAGGACTGGGCAGAGAATCATCACGAGCAATGGTCTCAAGCACTGGACTTTCAAAAGAAGACTCGGATTCAAATTCGGAAATTTCTGTGACTGCAATATCATCATTGACTACACATGACTGAAGCTCCACCAGAGCTGAAAAGGTAGCCAGCAAGGCAGCAATGCCTACGGAAGAGGGCAACACCTCAGAAGGACTTGGGGGACAGGAGACATCTCCTACAAGTTCTGCACCCTTTGAGAGGAACTCGGAGACCTCCAGAACATCAAACAAGACCTCAGGAACATCATTTTTCAAGTTTTCTAGGAAGGATTCTGAACTATCCATGTTACAGGGCAAAACTGGAACTTTATTTTGTGGACAGGGCAGATGTCCCAGGAATGGTTCCACCATAACCTGAGACTGGATCTCATCATCATGAGGGGAATGTACAGGTATATTTACTGGAACACACACTGACTCCCTAACTTCATTCTCACTGTACCCAGAATTCTGTGTGGCAGTCAAACTAGCTTGTAACTCCAAAACTGCAGAAAAACAGGTAAAAATAGCAGCAATACCTAGACGAGCCTCTGGGGCAGGGCAGGAGATATTGTACAAGACAATATTAACTCATCCAGAGTACAGGGTGGAGAGTCAGAACTTCCCTCAGAGCAAGAAAGGGGCTCACAAACGTCAGTGTAAAAGGAAAACATGTTTTTATTCATGGTACAGGGCAGGTTCAGAGAAAGCGTCTCTGAATAAGGCAAAGAGGGTTCAGCATCAGATTCGCAAAACCGAAGCGCTGTCTCACTCTTAGATTCGGCTAACAATGTCGAATCCGAGGAATCAGAACGCAAAACCTGCGAATCAAAATTCACTTTAGGTTGTGAAACTGACGCTTCTATAGCGCAAACCTCCGCAATCTGCGGAGCAGACTGCAAGGCATCTAGGACCGAAACGCTGGAGCAACTGTCCCCAGGCAACGGGCCCTTACAGGTGTGAACAGGGTGAGACAGAGACTCATTTGCAGAAGAAATGGCGACATCAACAGGATAAACTTTATTAGGCATAATAATTTTACTTTTGACGCTGCATAGTCGAGAACTCTTCCCCATAGCAGGGTCACAGACGGAAGATCTCAAAGATCTGTTTCTAAATGACAAAGGATCCCACACATCCTTGAGGAAACCGGCAGACTCATGCCGATCACAATCTGCAGGAACATCCGAGAAACAGGCATCAGATCGCACAGATTCAAACTGCACACAGTCAGGAGCAAATCCTTCAGGATTCGCACAGGAATCAACCACAGCGGCACACTCATTCATTTCAGATTGCACAAAGTCAAGACTCTCATGCTTTACCCCAGAAAGGCAGGAACAATCATCCGACAACGATGTCTCTTTATTGGAATCAATTGGTTGGTGTGTGTGCAACTCATCCAAAATCGTTTGCCATACATAGATCACCAGATCCACATCATCCTTGTCACATTCATCGGAATCAATCAGAAGGTACATCGAATCGAGACAAGCATTCAAGACATTTTCGCTTTTTGCGATGTAAAAATCGCAAAAGGCTTTCCAATCAAAATCGAATTCTTCCAGCAAGGCCCCAATATCCCAGGAAGCAAATGGGGGTTCAAACAGGCCAGTATCCAAATAATCTCCATAGGGGTGGAGTTCAGGAACAAGAACAGATTTTTTAACTGCTTTAGGGCCCTTTTCCACTAGCGCGTTTGCGCTAGCTGAATTGCAAAACCGCAAACCGCTAGCGATTTTACAATCGCTACGGTTTGCTTTTTAACATAGGAATCGCGGTAGGTCATTTCCACTACCGCGATTCGTTTTTTACTTGATCGCGATCGCGCCGCGGAGCGACTTTTGCCGCGATTTTGCTATGCAGTGCATAGCATAGCAAAATCGCGGCCGCAAACGTCGGGAAAACGGCGGAATTGCGATTCAGCAATCGCTAGCGTTCAGCGCGAATTGTACAAAACGCAGAACGCAATCGCAAAAGAGGCGATTGCGAATGAGAATGAGCAAAGGG
The DNA here is from genome assembly GCF_040937935.1 of Hyperolius riggenbachi. NCBI lineage: Eukaryota > Metazoa > Chordata > Amphibia > Anura > Hyperoliidae > Hyperolius > Hyperolius riggenbachi. The sequence goes on from NC_090648.1 coordinate 16,954,818, forward strand.
ACAGGTTGTATGTGTGTGCGCCAATCCAGTCGCCACCCCGCAACCGCACACACACAACAGCAGATATGAAATAGGAACGCGATCGCGAGAGGTGCGATCGCCAGACAAGACACAAGGCAGATCAGAACGGAATACGAGGTTAGCAAAGGCACAGCAAATAATACAATGAGGAGATACGGAAAATAACAAATGCTAGCTAACCGCGAACACCGCACTCATTCGCAACAGTGCACGCGGTTATGCGCGGTCTCCACGTGATAAGCACAATAGAGACAAGCACGCCTAACTAACCATTAACAGACAAACATGAAACAGAGGACGCGAGCGCTTGCTTAACGGTTACCTCACCGAGCCTCCAGCAAGCGTAGCAGACAGACACACGAAAACAGGGACAAGCGAGAGATATGATCCACAGCACTAGCGAAAAGTGGCTAGCGTGATCCAGGTACAGAGTAGCAGAACAGAAGGATCCCCAGCGCCAGCGAAAAGTGGCCAGCGCGATCCCAGAAGACAGAACAGAAGGATCCCCAGCGCTAGCGAAAAGTAGCTAGCGCGATCCCAGGAGACAGAACAGAAGGATCCCCAGCGCTAGCAAAAAGTAGCTAGTGCAATCCCAGGAGACAGAACAGAAGAGATAGCTGGTAGCAACCGCTGCACCAGCTATACTCCAAGAACAGAGATCAGAACCATTTCCTGTCAACCACCATAGGGACAGGACAATGGCAAACAGGCAAGACAAGACAGAACAGGCAATACAGATAATACAATCCTAACTGCACTAGGGAAATCTGCCTAGCGCAGATTTAGGAATTACTCTAAGCTGATGTTCAAACAGAGAGCAAGGCTGACACCCCACCAGGAGTGTTACATAGGACAAAATCCTTATGAACAGCGAAGCATTGTGGGAAAGACATAGTACTTATAGTACACGCCTCCAATGAATGTGGCCAGGCAATTTGCATGACAACGTATGCAAATTCCTCTGCAAGCACAAGCTGCAAAACTGACAGAAGCTCTTCTTTCCAGAGTCCTGCAGCATGCAAATCAAAACAATGGTCAAAAGGCTGGCTGCCTGCACAGGCAGCTGAGCAAATCATCACAAATTCTTCAGAAGATGATTGCACATGCTAGTGGTACTGCATGGGAAACAGCATGCCTGTCTATGCAGACCGAGTTAACAGCGGATTTTAAGATAATGGCTCAAGCCTTATTAGAAGGTAAAATTCCATTACAACTGAGACTTGACAAGGAGAGATTTATCGATTTTCCTGGGGAATGATCTTTTGCATGGATGCACCGAGATGTCTGGGTAAACAGGTGGAAAGGGTGCGATAATTCTTTATGTACCGCTACTTCCTTAGTTCCTACCAATGGAAAAACCCAGGTAGTTTTTCCAGTAGTATCATTGGGGACACCTTTTTCATCCACACGCCTTACACCATGACCTGAGAGGTCAACATTTTTTGGTGCTAGTCGGAGAGGTGAAACAAGTAGATTTGTCATCATGCTGGCAATTCTCAGATAAGTACCTGTGTTTGCTGGGGCAAGTCAGATGGAGTGAGGAAGCATGCTGGCTCAATGACACAGAATGCGCAGCTGCCATTTAAATATCCATCCTAAAGCCAAACCAATATCTCCGGTGTCTGAAGGAAACGTTTTTTTTTTAAACATAATGTCTACTGACACATTCAGGGTACATTTTCATAATTGTTCCGACAAGTTTGATCTCCCAAGGGGAACTTACTGTGTGATCGGAGATCCCATATGGATCCAGTCGTCGAGGTTTGACTATGTTATTCCTCAAATTGTTAAGAGAACTCTAAAGTTCAAAGCTTCCAAGGAAGTGCCCATCCTGAGGGATAACACGCCATGGGACAAATGGGTACAGGTTTTGACACAAGACCACACTTTGTTACAACGGTTAAACGAACAGAACACTAAACTAGAGGTGATATTTCACCATGATCAAAGAGATCTTAAAGAGGTTGAACACAAATATAAGCAGGTGAGTTCCAGTCTGACCCGGTGGAAAAGGTTTCTGGCGATGTTCCAGGGACACTCAGACTGGGCCTCTGCAGTTCAAAACTTCTTTCTACACCCACTGGTCGTAATGATAGGGATTACAATCATATGCATCATTACACAGGTGAGTTTGTGTGTGAAATTACGCAAACAAATCAACATGGTTAAGAGATTGGTGTCAGATCAACAATCTCATAAGCCAATATTTCCAAGCTAAGCTACATTATACAAGGTTAGGTTTATAGCTTTCAGCGGTACCCATGATGGAGCTGATTGTTTGAAGGCATTCTTTTAGAAGACACCTGGCACTGCTCCGTTGCTTAACAGACAAAGAAGTTTCACTTTTCCATGAACATGCAAGTTTGTAAGTGATAACGCATGTAACGCAGATGCTGAGAGTTTGGTCAATAGGGACCTAGAAGTAGGGCATCCCCAGAGATCCTGGTTAAAAGGAGGCCAAGAGGTCTTGCTCTCTCTCCCAGGAACAACCACCTAGAGCAGAGAGAGTGTGTAAGCATGAGCATCGACAAGTGAAACATAAAAAAAAAATCATGTGTGCTGCGTGAACCGTGAGGGAGGGATCTGCAGATCAAGCCTTTTCAGGTGGGCTGTTAGAATGTAAGTATGATATGCTTGAATTTGGAGGCCTGAGTCACTTTACCTAAACAGATTTAGTAAAAGGACTTGCCCTGCCGTGTGTCTCTTTACGGAGAATTTCTCTTACAGCGAAATAAAGACAGTTCTGATTTTCAGTAGAACATTGTACTGCAATTCCCAAGGCTGTATCAGAGATACCCAGTGCAGAAGCCAGACCAGCTGGCGACAAACAACATAAACATGAGTCGTTGTTATGAAAATATTCTCACAAGTACATTAACCTTTTCGGGACCGGCCACCTACCCCCCCTTAAGGACCAGGCATTTTGCGCGGGAAGGGGGTGCGCGCGTTTGGGGGGGTCAGGCGGCCGGATCCCGTCTGTGGCTGCCCGATTTGTGTCCCCCCCCCCATGGTGGCAGGTGCCCCCCCTTCTGCCCGCAGCCTTCACTTACCTTCCAGGCTCCAGTGATGAGCCGCACGGGACCCTCTTCTCCGGCCGGCATCTCCGTTCTATCTGACGTTCAGTTCCGGGTCGCGGCTTGATGACGTCATCAAGCCGGGACCCGGCGCTGACGTCAGACGGAGCGAAGATGCCGGCCAGAGCGGAGGGGGCGCCGATCGTCGCGGGAACGGCAGGGAGGTGAGTGGATCCTCTTCTTTCCCCCCTGCCGCCGCAGCTGTCAAACTGATCACTACGATCCGACGGCGATCGTAGTGATCATGTGATCAGCAGCCATACGTGATGGCTGCTGATCACTCGGGGGAGATGTCGGCTGTCATATGACAGCTTAATCTCCCCCTCCGGGTGCGCACGATCGCATCGGGAGCGGATAGTGTTGGGCGAACAGTGTTCGCCACTGTTCGGGTTCTGCAGAACATCACCCTGTTCGGGTGATGTTCGAGTTCGGCCGAACACCTGACGGTGCTCGGCCAAACCGTTCGGCCACATGGCCGAACTAGGAGCGCATGGCCGAACGTTCCCCGAACGTTCGGCTAGCGCTGTGATTGGCCGAACGGGTCACGTGGTTCGGGCCCGAACGCGCTCTGATTGGCCGAACGGTCACGTGGTTCGGGTAAATAAATACCCGAACCACGTCATATCTCCGCCATTTCTCTGTGGGTTTAGCTTTGGGTAGGCAGGCAGGGTAGTTCGCTCTCCAGCCACGCTAGCCAGGGTCCCCCCCAGTCATTGTGTGTCGCTGCTGGGAACAGTAGTACACCGCTCGCTCAGCCACACTATATATATAGCATTGTTTACTGCCACTGTGTACCTCGCTCAGCCACGCTATATATAGCATTGTGTTTTCTGACACTCTGTGTACACGGCTTAGCTTGGCTATATAGCATTGTGTGTACTGCCACTGTGCACCTCGCTCAGCCACGCTATATATAGCATTGTGTTTTCTGACACTCTGTGTACACGGCTTAGCCTGACTATATAGCATTGTGTGTACTGCCACTGTGCACCTCGCTCAGCCACGCTATATATAGCATTGTGTTTTCTGACACTCTGTGTACACGGCTTAGCCTGACTATATAGCATTGTGTGTACTGCCACTGTGCACCTCGCTCATCCACGCTATATATAGCATTGTGTTTTCTGACACTCTGTGTACACGGCTTAGCCTGACTATATAGCATTGTGTGTACTGCCACTGTGCACCTCGCTCAGCCACGCTATATATAGCATTGTGTTTACTGCCACTCTGTGTACACCGCTCAGCCAGACTATATACCATTGTTTACTGACACTCTGTGTACACCGCTCAGCCAGACTATATACCATTGTTTACTGACACTCTGTGAACACGGCTCAGCCTGACTATATAGCATTGTGTGTACTGCCACTGTGCACCTCGCTCAGCCACGCTATATATAGCATTGTGTTTTCTGACACTCTGTGTACACGGCTTAGCCTGACTATATAGCATTGTGTGTACTGCCACTGTGCACCTCGCTCAGCCACGCTATATATAGCATTGTGTTTACTGACACTCTGTGTACACCGCTCAGCCAGACTATATACCATTGTTTACTGACACTCTGTGTACACCGCTCAGCCAGACTATATACCATTGTTTACTGACACTCTGTGTACACGGCTCAGCCTGACTATATAGCATTGTGTGTACTGCCACTGTGCACCTCGCTCAGCCACGCTATATATAGCATTGTGTTTACTGCCACTCTGTGTACACCGCTCAGCCAGACTATATACCATTGTTTACTGACACTCTGTGTACACCGCTCAGCCAGACTATATACCATTGTTTACTGACACTCTGTGTACACGGCTCAGCCTGACTATATAGCATTGTGTGTACTGCCACTGTGCACCTCGCTCAGCCACGCTATATATAGCATTGTGTTTTCTGACACTCTGTGTACACGGCTTAGCCTGACTATATAGCATTGTGTGTACTGCCACTGTGCACCTCGCTCAGCCACGCTATATATAGCATTGTGTTTACTGCCACTCTGTGTACACCGCTCAGCCAGACTATATACCATTGTTTACTGACACTCTGTGTACACGGCTCAGCCTGACTATATAGCATTGTGTGTACTGCCACTGTGTACCTCGCTCAGCCACGCTATATATAGCATTGTTTACTGACACTCTGTGTACACGGGTCAGCCAGACTATATAGCATTGTGTGTACTGCCACTCTGTGTACACGGCTCAGCCAGACTATATATCATTGTGTGTACTGCCACTCTGTGTACACCGCTCAGCCAGACTACATAGCATTGTGTGTACTGCCACTCTGTGTACACCGCTCAGCCAGACTATATAGCATTGTGTGTACTGCCACTCTGTGTACACCGCTCAGCCAGACTATATAGCATTGTGTGTACTGCCACTCTGTGTACACCGCTCAGCCAGACTATATAGCATTGTGTGTACTGCCACTCTGTGTACACCGCTCAGCCAGACTATATACCATTGTTTACTGACACTCTGTGTACACCGCTCAGCCAGACTATATACCATTGTTTACTGACACTGTGTGTACACCGCTCAGCCAGACTATATAGCATTGTGTGTACTGCCACTGTGTACCTCGCTCAGCCACGCTATATATAGCATTGTTTACTGACACTCTGTGTACACGGCTCAGCCAGACTATATAGCATTGTGTGTACTGCCACTCTGTGTACACCGCTCAGCCAGACTATATAGCATTGTGTGTACTGCCACTCTGTGTACACCGCTCAGCCAGACTATATAGCATTGTGTTTACTTCCACTCTGTGTCTGCTGGGCCTGGGAACAGTAGTACACCGCTCACCTGCCACTGTATAGCATTGTGCTCTGTGTCGCTGCTGGGAATAGTGGTACACCGCTCACCCGCCACTGTATAGCATTGTGCTCTGTGTCGCTGCTGGGAATAGTGGTACTGTATAGCATTTCTGTACTGCCACTGTACTGCTGCCAGTCAGCGTGTACTGTAAGGATAAGTGAAATGATGAAGAAATCCGGTGAAAGAGGAAGGGGCAAGGGAAGAGGTGTTTCCCCTGACGGTTCACGTACAGGCCACAGGGGAGCACCCAAGAAAACCCACTCAATACCGCCCATGTTGTCCAGGACAACAACCCTCACAGATCCAAAAGAACAGGATCAGATAATTACTTGGATGACCTCTCAAGCGTCCAGCAGTGGGTTAAGCAGCACCAGCACATCACGCACGAGGTCCGAGTCCTCAGCCAGTTACAAGGAGCCAGTGGGCACAAAGCTAACACAACCGGCAGTGACACCACGCACACAACTGCCAGATAACCAGTCCGATGAATTACCTCAGGACACAATGGGGTATTCGCAGGAGCTATTCCCAGCCCAACAAACTTCCACCTTTCAAAGGTCAATGGAGGAACAGCCAGAAATGTTGTGCCCGGATTCACAACCATTAACTGTGGGAAATGCACCGCGCACTGAAATACAAGGCGAGTCCGAGGAGGACTCGGAAACCCAAATCCCAGAACAAGTTGGGCAGGAGGGGTTGCAATTGCAGGAGGTCGGCCGACAAGATCTGGAAGACGACGTTGGAGTGAGCTGCGCAGAGGTTGTTCTGGGGAGCTCTACTCCACGGCGGCGGCCCCCCACAATGACATATGACGAGTTTGAGGAGATGGAAGAGGAGGGTATGGACAATGTGGACATAGACCCAGATTTTGTTTCTGAACGAGAACATCGCCATCGTAGCAGCAGCACAGATGAGTCTGTTGAAGAACCCACTGCTGCACGAGTTCGCCTTGTGCCACAAGGTAGGCGGCGCGCAATTTCAGGCACCACAAGCGTGGAAGTTCAAGTGAGAGGCAAAAGAGGAGCAAACAGAAATCGCCAGCAAGGAGGCAGGTGCTCCAAAGTCTGGGCTTTCTTTGAAGACTGCACTGAGGATGTTACCATGGCGATTTGCAAGGTGTGCAAGACCCGCCTGAGCAGGGGGAAAAGTATTAACAACCTCTCCACCACCAGCATGAGCCGCCACATGCTATCCAAACATCCCACTCTGTGGGCAAACGCGGCAGGACAGGGTACCGGCAACACTGCCTCCCTTGGGTTCACCAGACTCACCACCAGACCCGCCTCAGCAGCAGCAGTAGCCCAGCCATTGCGTGGTTCACAACATTCACAAACATCAGACGACGCTGACACTGTCACTTTCCGGAGCAGTGCTCTTGAGGTCTCCCAGTGTTCATCAAACACAACAACCAACAGCCCTTCCGTGTGCAGCGCTACGGTTCAGTTGTCTGTGTCGGAGATGTTTGAGCGCAAGAGGAAATTGCCAGCAAATGACCCCCGGGCCGTAGCAGTAACAGCCAGCATAGCCAAGCTTCTGGCCTGCGAAATGCTGCCATATCGAGTGGTGGAGACAAACAGCTTCAAGGGCATGATGTCAGTGGCCATCCCACGCTACGTGGTTCCCAGCCGCTACCACTTTGCGCGCTCTGCAGTGCCTGAGTTGCATGAGCACGTGGTCAGCAAAATAACCCGAAGCTTGAAGAATGCCGTTGCCTGCAAGGTTCACCTCACCACTGACACTTGGACGAGTGCGTTCGGACAGGGTCGATACATCTCCCTTACCACACACTGGGTGAACCTTGTGGAGCCTGGCAGCGATTCCTCACCTGCTACGGCGCGGGTGTTGCCCACGCCGCAAACAGCTGCACCGCCGTCCCTCCCACTGGATAACAACAGCAGCACCTACCTCTCTGACTCCTTCTCCTCCAACGCATCTCAAAGCTGTACCTCATCCGGAAACACTAACCCAGCAGCAGTAGGATCGTGGAAGCAGTGCAGCACAGCTGTTGGCATGCGTCAGCAAGCGTTGCTGAAGCTGATCTGCCTTGGGGATAAGCAGCACACAGGGGAGGAAATTTGGAAGGGAATAAAGGAACAGACGGATTTGTGGCTGGCACCGCTGGACCTGAAACCGGGCATGGTTGTGTGTGATAATGGGAGTAATCTCATTCGCGCTTTAAGGTTGGCTAAGCTGACACACATCCCTTGCCTGGCGCACGTGATGAACCTAGTAGTTCAGCGGTTCCTGAGGACATACCCAGGCGTGGCCGATCTTCTGTTAAAGGTGCGTCGAGTGGCCAAACATTGTAGAAATTCCAGTACTGCTTCGGGGGCACTCGCCAAGATGCAGGAGCGCTTCAATCTCCCCCACCATCGCTTGCTGTGTGATGTCCCTACGCGCTGGAATTCTACGCTGCACATGCTAGCACGCTTTTGTGAGCAGAAGAGTGCAGTGGTCCAGTACATGACGGCGCAGTACCGAGGCGCATCCGGACAGCTGCCAAGCTTCTGTGGATCCGATTGGGCCAACATGTTGGACCTCTGCCAAGTCCTCCAAAATTTTGAGCAATCCACGTTGCTTGTGAGCAGTGACAACTCTTCAGTCAGCATTACCATACCACTGCTGTGTTTACTGAAGAGGTCAATGTTGAAAATCAAGGAAACAGCTGTCATGATGCAACTGGGGGAATCTGAAGGAGAAAACGATCAGCGTGATGGTACCAACATCAGGCCATCCGCCTCAGGGAACGCTGGCCCCAGCAGCTATGACGAAGAAGAGGAGGAGGAACAGCTGGAGTTGGAGCAGGAATTTCATGCCACCACTGACGAGGGCCAGAGCGGTGCACGTTGGACTTCCACAATTCAGCGCGAATGGTCAGCAGAAGCAGACCAGGAGGAAGGTGACGACTATGATGCATCACAACAACTATCACAACGCTCACAAGAGGATGATGAGGATTCTGGTAGGACTCTGGCACACATGGCTCAATTCATGCTAGACTGCATTGAACGCGACCCACGCATTGTGCGCATTCTGGACAACACCAATTACTGGGTTTATACCCTTCTGGATCCACGGTACAAACACAATGTTCCAAAACTGCTTGAAGAAAGAGTCAGACAGGTCAAAATGGAAGAATACCAGCAGGCCCTTGTGGAGACTTTAGAGAGGAGATTGACATCCTCCCCCTCCTCTAGCCAGTTGTACGCCGACAGACTGACTTCCGCAAACCCAGGACGACCAGGAGGGCAGCAAACAACGCAAGCCGCAGCTAGTGCCCAAAAGGGAATGGTATCGGCAGTGTCCTTGGAGTGGGAAAATTTTCTGACACCCATGCAGCAGCAGCCCACTGAACAGCAAGCGTGCAGATCCACCTCCAACACCGATCGCCTGGAGAAGATGGTCAAGGACTACATGTCAGATGACGTAGCTGTGTCGAACAATCCATCTGCACCCTTCAACTATTGGGTATCGAAGCTAGACACCTGGCACGAACTGGCAATGTACGCAATAGAGGTGCTGGCTTGCCCGGCAGCCAGCGTTATGTCGGAACGCTGTTTCAGTGCTGCCGGAGGCATCGTCACAGATCGGCGTATCCGCCTCTCCACAGAAAATGCAGACCGTCTGACTCAAATTAAAATGAATCAATCCTGGATTGGAAATGACTACGCAACACTCCAGGACCCCAACCAAGTAACATGACCAATGAACATCTGGGATGGTGTAGCGTTTCCGGTCCCTGTTTATTGAACCTCTCATCTGTATTACATTTATGACTGCATGGCGGCAAAAAGCATTGCTGCTATATCCGCACGCTTTTTGTCCTCATGCAAGGCCTGGGTTGTTGTGTCTCAAAAAGCATGGCCTTCTCCTCCTGCGCCTGCTCCTGTTCCATCACGTGTGCTGCTGCTGCTGCTGGGTTAGCGTTGCCGGTCCCTGTTTATGGAACCTCTTATCTTTATTACATTTATGACTGCATGGCGGTACAAAGCATGCTATCCGCACGCTTCTTGTCCTCATGCAAGGCCTGGGTTGTTGTGTCACACAAAGCGTGGCCTTCTCCTCCTGCGCCTCCTCCTGTTCCATCACGTCTGCTGCTGCTGGGTTAGCGTTGCCGCGTGGTCCCTGTTTATTGAACCACTTATCTTTATTACATTTATGACTGCATGGCGGTACAAAGCATGCTATCCGCACGCTTCTTGTCCTCATGCAAGGCCTGGGTTGTTGTGTCACACAAAGCGTGGCCTTCTCCTCCTGCGCCTCCTCCTGTTCCATCACGTCTGCTGCTGCTGGGTTAGCGTTGCCGCGTGGTCCCTGTTTATTGAACCACTTATCTTTATTACATTTATGACTGCATGGCGGTACAAAGCATGCTATCCACACGCTTCTTGTCCTCATGCAAGGCCTGGGTTGTTGTGTCTCACAAAGCGTGGCCTTCTCCTCCTGCGCCTCCTCCTGTTCCATCACGTCTGCTGCTGCTGGGTTAGCGTTGCCGCGTGGTCCCTGTTTATTGAACCACTTATCTTTATTACATTTATGACTGCATGGCGGTACCTCATGCAAGGCCTGGGTTGTTGTGTCTCACAAAGCGTGGCCTTCTCCTCCTGCGCCTCCTCCTGTTCCATCACGTCTGCTGCTGCTGGGTTAGCGTTGCCGCGTGGTCCCTGTTTATTGAACCACTTATCTTTATTACATTTATGACTGCATGGCGGTACAAAGCATGCTATCCGCACGCTTCTTGTCCTCATGCAAGGCCTGGGTTGTTGTGTCTCACATAGCGTGGCCTTCTCCTCCTGCGCCTCCTCCTGTTCCATCACGTCTGCTGCTGCTGGGTTAGCGTTGCCGCGTGGTCCCTGTTTATTGAACCACTTATCTTTATTACATTTATGACTGCATGGCGGTACAAAGCATGCTATCCGCACGCTTCTTGTCCTCATGCAAGGCCTGGGTTGTTGTGTCTCACAAAGCGTGGCCTTCTCCTCCTGCGCCACCCTCCTCCTGTTCCATCACGTGTGCTGCTGCTGGGTTAGCGTTACCGGTCCCTTTTCCTGGAACCTCTTATATGTATTACATTTATGACTGCATGCCGACAAAAAGCATGTTACCTGTGCAAAGAAAACAGACATTTCCCGCATTTAAAAGACAGTTTTCCCTTTGAAACTTTAAAATCGATTTTCTCAAAAACTATAAGCTCTTTTTGCTAAAAATTTTTTTCCTCTTGTACCCACTCCCAAGGTGCACATACCCTGTAAATTTGGGGTATGTAGCATGTAAGGAGGCTTTACAAAGCATAAAAGTTCGGGTCCCCATTGACTTCCATTATGTTCGGAGTTCGGGTCGAACACCCGAACATCGCGGCCATGTTCGGCCTGTTCGGCCCGAACCCGAACATCTAGATGTTCGCCCAACACTAGGAGCGGAAACTGCAGGCCGGCGTAGATCCTACGCCGCATCAGGCTAGAACAGCCACAAGTGCGGCGTAGGATCTCATAGAGGCGGTCCCGAAAAGGTTAAACCATAGTTTTAGGGACATATTACCTCATTTCGGGGTACTAGGAGAGGAAACGTCATATTTGGCTTTTCCCATCTGAGCAGGCGCAGATAAGGTCATCCATCACATGCTGGTATCAGCCAATTGCATGCGATGGGGACTGGACCGTCCCTGCTGGATGATGTCACATTTAACTCTTTAGAGGCTAGTATAAAATAGGTGACACGGGCTCCAGAGCCCACTTCTTTCCACTTCTGACTTCCAACTTTCTTCAGACTTCAACCTTCCTTCTTGTAACTTCCATGACCTGTATGCTGTATATAGGCCCAAGTACAACGTATCATAGATTATAAGATAAAGCCTGGACCATTCACCAGGGATGGGCCAAGTCTGCATGGAACGCATACGATTCTACAGACCGATTGTTTTGCCGAGGTAAATGAAGAGATAAGATTGCTGAACACATCTGTATATTTGTTTTCCGAATAAACTCCTGAAACTTTGACGATGTCTAAGCAGTTCTATCTCCTGTGCTGCTGCTGTGATGAGTGTCAAGTTATCACACTTTCTGTGATATGGTGCCGAACAAAGGTGTAGTGTTGTTGCCCATAGCAACCAACAAATATTTATTACACACATCCTGACCACGGCTTCTCACACCATCCTCCAGTCCTCCACTGCCTGGGCCTCTCCTGCAAGTCATGACCACGGCCTCCCACGCTATCCTCCAGTCCGGCTCCACTGCCTGGGGCTCTCCTGCGCATCTCAACCACGGCCTCCCATGCCATCCTCCCGTCCTCCTCCACTGCCTGGGGCTCTCCTGCAAGTCATGACCACGGCCTCCCATTCCATCCTCCAGTCCTCCTCCACAGCCTGGGGCTCACCTGCACCTCATGACCACGGCCTCCCACGCCATCCTCCAGTCCTCCTCCACAGCCTGGGGCTCTCCTGCAAGTCATGACCACGGCCTCCCACGCCATCCTCCAGTCCTCCTCCACAGCCTGGGGCTCTCCTGCAAGTCATGACCACGGCCTCCCACGCCATCCTCCAGTCCTCCTCCACTGCCTGGGGCTCTCCTGCAAGTCATGACCACGGCCTCCCACGCCATCCTTCTTCACTCGCTGGGGCTCTCCTGCACGCCATGACCACGGCCTCCCATGCCCATCCTCCGGTCCTCCTCCACTGCCTGGGGCTCTCCTGCAAGTCATGACCACGGCCTCCCACGCCATCCCTTCTCCACCATAGCCAGCCTTTGACCTGAGCGACTGGAGCGGCCGCTCAGGGTGCCGGCTTCCAAGGGGGCGCCTATAGCTGCTACCTATACTGAGGGCACCTCCACCTGACTTCTTATACTTGGGGGCACCTATAGCTGGTTACCTATACTGAGGGAGGGAACCTACTCCTGGCTACCTATCTGAGGGCACCTATGTTTGGCTACCTATATTGAGGCACCTGCACATGAGATCCTATACTGGGGGCACCTATACCTGGCACCAGGGCCGGCCTTAGGTTTCACAGCGCCCTGAGCGAAACCTGATTTTGCTGCCCCCCTCTCATCCTCTTCACGTGTGCACACAGACACAAGCCCATATGCAATTCACCTTTTCACCTGAGTTACCTAGGACAGTGGTTCCCAACCTTTTTTGAAGTCGTGACACATCACGCCAAATGCTCTCAGATCTCTGTGACACATCATATATGTATAACAGAAAATACTAATAATAACCACAAAATGGGTGGAAAGAGTGCACTATCCTGAATACACTTAAAAATGAAGGCTAGAACCTTTCAGGAATATTAATAAATACAATCAGTGGGACAGTAAGGTCCCCCCCCCCCCAAATTGGAATGCCTAGCACAGCACTGACAATTTGCATCACGTGTTATAGCTGCAGTGCCCCCCCCCCTCCCCTAATAGAATGCCCTCAGACTACAGTAAGTATAGGTAGAGTGCCAGGTATAGGTTGCCCTCAGTATAGGATCTCATGTGCAGGTGCCCTCAATATAGGTAGCCAAACATAGGTGCCCTCAGTATAGGGTAGCCAGGAGTAGGTTCCCTCGCTCAGTATAGGTAACCAGCTATAGGTGCCCCAAGTATAGGAAGTCAGGTGGAGGTGCCCTCAGTATAGGTAGCCAGCTATAGGCGCCCCCTTGGAAGCCGGCGCCCTGAGTTGCCGTCTCAGTCGCTCAGGTCAAAGGCCGGCTATGCCCAAGAGGAGATGACAAGAAATAAGGGGGTGGGTAGGCATTTATGTGGTATCTGCATGCTAGAACCTTTCAGGAATATTAATAAATACAATCAGTGGGACAGTAAGGTCCCCCCCAAATTGGAATGCTAGCACAGCACTGACAATTTGCACCACGTGTTATAGCTGTATGTTATACATATATGATGTGTCACAGAGATCTGAGCATTTGGCGTGATGTGTCACGACTTCAAAAAAGGTTGGGAACCACTGTCCTAGGAGATATCTCAGGAGAAAAGGTAATTGCATATGGGCTTGTGTCTGTGTGCACACGTGAAAGGATGAAGGGGGGCAGCAAAATCAGGTTTCGCCTCATGGCGCTGTGAAACCCTAAGGCCGGCCCTGTTCTCCACTCCCTGGGGCTCTCCGCACGACATGACCACGGCCTCCCATGCCATCCTCTGGTCCTCCTCCACTGCCTGGGGCTCTCCTGCACATCATGACCACGGCCTCCCACACCATCCTTCTTCACTCCCTGGGGCTCTCCTGCACGCCATGACCATGGCCTCCCATGCCATCCTCCGGTCCTCCTCCACTGCCTGGGGCTCTCCCGCACGTCATGACCATGGCCTCCCATGCCATCCTCTGGTCCTCCTCCCACTGCCTGGGCTCACCTGCACATCATGACCACGGCCTCCCACACCATCCTTCATCCGGCTCCACTGCCTGGGACTCTCCTGCGCATCTCGACCACGGCCTCCCATGCCATCCTCCAGTCCTCCTCCACTGCCTGGGGCTCTCCTGCACATCCCGATCATGGCCTCCCACGCCATCCTCCGGACCTCCTCCACTGCCTGGGGCTCTCCCGCTTATCATAACCATAGCCTCCCTCACCATCCTCTGGTTCTTCTCCACTGCCTGGTGCTCTCCTGCACATCCTGACAATGGCCTACCACGCCATCCTTTAGTCCTCCTCCACTGCCTGGGGCTCTCCTGCACATCCCAACCACGGCCTCCCACACATCCTCCTCCACTGCCTGGGGTTCTCCTGCACATCCCGACCATGCTCCGCTTTAAGCATGAGCACAATCACTCTGTAGCCCCATGAGCACGGCCCGCAGTAGCACAGAGACGCTTGGGCATGAGGGGCTCTGGTCCACTGTGCAGGCACAGCTTAAAGAGGAGAGTGGTCGTGAGATTTGCCAGATTCCTTTTGGGGGTGCACACTCGGCAATGGTGGAGTACGGCTTGGGAAGCCTCTACAGGATCCAGAGGCTGTGTGCATGGATTTTCACTGACGAATAATGGCCCACCCTGCTGCCACTCAAATTCCAGGCAAGGTTAATTACTATTCCCATACCATATCTCCGGGTACAAAGTCCCACTCTACAGATCGCTTTCTATCAGCCTGCTTCTTCTGGGTCTGAAAGGCCTTTTCCAGGTTCCTTTTGACCATGGTCCAAATCTCCTTAAAAGATCCCTGCCACTCTTCCAAGGCAGGGAAAGGAGAAGATACCACTGGTAATGGAGAGAATTTGGGAGATCTCCCTGTCACCACCTGAAAGGGAGAAAAGCCTGAAGAGGAACTTTTCAGGTTGTTATGAGCAAATTCTGTGAATGGCAAGAACTTTGCCCATTCCAACTGCGCGTCAGTCACATAGCATCTAAGGAACTGCTCTAAAGACTGATTAACCCTCTCAGTTTAGATTAATAATGTCACTTATGTAATTTCACTACCACCCAGTATGAGAGGTGTTAAGTCATTCCATGTGTCTTTGTTGAAGCCGGCTGTGCATGTGGATTCCTCTCTCCCCCCCCCTCCCCCCCTGAGATGATTGATGGGGAACCTGAGTATGAGATTGAGCAGATTTAGGACTCTCGGCGGGTGCGTAACTCTGTACAGTACCTTGTTCATTGGAAGGGGTATGGGCCTGAGGAGAGATCTTGGGTGCCGGGTCATCGCATGCATGCTGAGGAACTTAGGAAAAAGTTTCATGAGTTGCATCCTGAGAAGCCATGCAGGACGTGTCCGGAGTCCACGCCTCAAGTGGGGGGGGGGGGGGTACTGTAACAAACGTTGGAGAGGCAGCCGCGGTGAACAGCGCTACCACCGCAGCTGCCTCCAGCTCCCTGTTTAGCAATGTATCCGTGACTCAGGCGTCTAGCGAATACTCTGTGTTAGCGCACAGACCCTTAGATAGTTCTGGTGTGCTTTGATCCGGGAGGAAACTGGGGATTTCACACAAGATAGGAATTGTATGATAGCCTTAAAGATTTACATGATTGTGTTATTATTGGTGCATGACTCTGGCTCGTTCTGACTACTCTTCTGCTCGGTGATTCTGTACCTCTGCCCATCTGATCTTGCTGCCGACTCTGCCTGTTATACCTTTCTGTCTCTGCCTCCCGATTTTGTACTGCATCTGTCTGTCTGTTGCCGAACCCGATCTGTCTGACCACTCTACTCTCACCAGAGGGCCCTTGACTCTGGTGAGGGGCACCGTACTGTTAATACCCACCAGCTCCTCTGGTGAGGTATTGCCAAACCTATCAGTACCTATCAGTACTACTGTTGCACCAATCACTCATTGCTATTTGTTGTTACATCAGCTGTCTGATATACCAGTATTATAGGTGATTCTGCAGATCACCATATAATCAGGTATATATCTGCATTATAGGTGATACTGCAGATCACCTAATAATCAGAATTCTGTTATTTGCTGACACAAATTGTTACAGTCTGGAGGTTCACTTTAAGAGCTCGCTGCAGGGCTGTACAACTCAACACACAAGTGATTTATCCCCCCCCCCCCCCTTCTCTGCCCACCAACAGTGCTTTCTGTTGGTGAACTCTGATCGCTGCTGCAGGCTGTTGTTTTTTTATATAAATGTATTTTTTTTCAATTAATCATACCATTATTTTAATTTATTTTATAATACCCCTCCCTCCCCCTGGCAGCCAATACCAGCGATCGGCTCTCATTGACATCAGCCTATGAGAGCCAATTGCTTTCTGAGCCTCCCTGGGGGACATCCGAGTGTCACGGCTTCACCCAGTACAGCGTAGCTGTAGATTGCATCGATATACAATGTAAACAGACGGTTTCGCGGTCTAACAGCCTACTAGCCTGGATCAGCACTGGTAGACTGATGACGGAGCTCCGCTCTGTCACTCAAGCGGGGATGTGATCCCCAGCAAAACATACCCCGAAGACTTCACGCCAATTAGTGTTGAGCAGTCCTGGGGCTGCCCCCACATGGCTGATATTGTGATGAAACCCCTCCCACAGTGTGATATTAGCACCTAGGTACTGGCATCACACTGTGGGAGCCTTGTTGCATTGTGGGAAATAACTGTTTCCAACTGTCAAGAAAGCAGCATCTCCTTCCACAGACATCACCTGCCAGCAGTATGTCACCATATGATAAATGTCAGAATGTAAATCAGGGAGGAAAGATTTTGCTTAATGAGATTTTACTTAATTACTTAATGATTAATGAGCAAACACTGACTTAATCATTTATACATAATTATTGTAAACATTAAGTATTTTTTTCATTATGTTACTTTCACTGCAGTTCCTCTTTTAGTTTAGAAATGGAGGGGTTGGTTAAAGAGAACCTGAACTGAAAATTAAAAGTCAAAATAACTATACACAGATCATACTTACCTCCTGTGTAGTCTACTTCTCAATCTCTTTCTCCTCTCCTGCATCCTGTTTGTCCACTGTGATCAATGGATTTCTCTGTCCTCCCTTATGAAAATGGCCATTTCCCCATAACAGCTTCCTGGTCAGCACACCGTTAAACTGTAATATCGCCTACTTGAGCAATAGGGAAACATGGGCATTACCTTGCACATTCAGTTGTAACTAACAGCTGTTGATATATAACTGACAGCAACTGGTATGTTTCAGTTCTGACAAAATATTGTCAGACCTGGAAGGGATCACTGTAAGAAGAAAATGGTGAGCTTCTGGCAGGAACTGACGGTGAGGTAAGTTAGTATGTAATATTAATTTACATTGTGTGTTTATTTTAAATAATTGTACTCAGTTCAGGTTCCCCTTTAAGGTTAGGCATTGGTAGAGGGAGGGTTCAGGGTGAGAATAGGGTTAGGTTTAGCTGTATTCAAATATTGGTATCTTTTACCGATATTTTACTATTGTCAAATAAATGGCGGCTATGGGTGGAATTTTTGCAACTGCTAAATATCAGGTGCTGCGGACACCCAGAATGCGGAATAGGGCTACAAATAGCAGGCGCAAGTGCCAATATTTAGCATGTGCCCAAGTTTCCCCCCAACATCTGCTATTTACATGGGTGCCTATGGCAGAACATCTGCTGATCGTGCCAAATTTGCCATTTCCTTGCACAGCTCCTCTCTTTTTAACATGTAATCATATTGGGAATTATTGATGTAATATACTTCTATGAGGAATAGTAATCTACTAACCTGATTTCCCCTCTGTATAGTAACATGCTATCCCCCCCTTATATGCTATCCCTCTGTATAGTAACATGCTATCCCCAGTCATATCTGACCTTATATGCTTCCCTAACCTTCATATTCATCCCTTCACAAGCTGTGGCCACAGGAATGGGAAATCTGAGTCTCTCTCACTCCTCTTACGTCGTCTATGCTCTTTATGGCCAAATTGTACATATAAAATACACATATTGGCCACTAGATGGCAGCAGAGCGCACACAGCTCTACGTGTCCCATGTGATGAAGCGCAGGACGTGCAAACGTAAGCAATTGACGTCACTGGTGTTGATTTGAAAACCAGCGGCGCTAGGGCGGGCGTGGCGTTACGCTGGGGGCGTGGCTTCAGCAGCACAGGAGTCACTGGGGGAGCTCCAGCCTCGTGGTGTGACGTCTCTGCAGCTCTCTATGGTATATACTATATACTGTGTACAACCAGAGCCCTGACTGCTGCAGGGCTCTATACTGCTGGGGGGGGGGGGGGGGGGGGTGTTATATTAGGGTGTATTATAGTGTGATGTGTTACAGTATAGTGTTGTTTACTAAAGTGGCTTGTATTATATAGTGTGTGTTATTGTAGGGTGTCTTATATAGTGGGGTGTAATACTATATAGTGGGGTGTAATATAGGGTGCTGTGTTATACTGAGGTGTAATATAGTATAGTGGGGTGTACTACTATATGGTGTGGTGTAATATAGTATAGTGTAAGACTGTATATTGTAATGCATTATAGTGGGACGTGTTATAGTGTGATGTGCTATAGTGGGGTGTATTATATACTGGGGTGTAATACAGTATAGTGTGGTGTAATATAATATAGTGGGGTGCAATATAGTATAGTGTAAGACTGTATATTGTAGTGCATTATAGTGGGGTGTAATATACTGTATAGTGGGGTGTACTACTATATGGTGGGGTGTGATATAGGGTGCTGTGTTATACTGGGGTGCAATATAGTATAGTGTAAGACTGTATATTATAGTGGGGGTGTGTTATAGTGTGATGTGCTATAGTGTGGTGTAATACTGTATACTGGGGTGTAATATAGTATAGTGGGGTGTAATACTATATGGTGTGGTGTAATATAGGATGCTGTGTTATACTGGGGTGTAATATAGTATAGTGGGGTGTAATACTGTATACTGGGGTGTAATATAGTATAGTGGGGTGTAATATAGTATAGTGGGGTGTAATATAGTATAATGGGGTGTAATACTGTATACTGGGGTGTAATATAGTATAGTGGGGTGTAATATAGTATAGTGGGGTGTAATACTGTATACTGGGGTGTAATATAGTATAGTGAGGTGTAATATAGTATAGTGGGGTGTAATATAGTATAGTGGGGTAGAATACTGTATACTGGGGTGTAATATAGTATAGTGGGGTGTGTTATAGTATAGTGGGGTGTAATATAGTATAGTGTAAGACTGTATATTGTAGTGCATTATAGTGGGGTGTAATATAGTATAGTGGGGTGTAATATAGTATAGTGGGGTGTAATACTGTATAGTGGGGTGTAATACTGTATAGTGGGGTGTAATATAGTATAGTGGGGTGTAATATAGTATAGTGGGGTGTAATACTGTATAGTGGGGTGTAATACTGTATAGTGGGGTGTAATATAGTATAGTGGGGTGTAATATAGTATAGTGTAAGACTGTATGTTGTAGTGCATTATAGTGGGGTGTGTTATAGTGTGATGTGCTATAGTGGGGTGTATTCTATACTGGGGTGTAATACTGTATAGTGGGGTGTAATATAGTATAGTGGGGTGTAATATAGTATAGTGGGGTGTAATATAGTATAGTGTAAGACTATGTTGTAGTGCATTATAGTGGGGTGTGTTATAGTGTGATGTGCTATAGTGGGGTGTATTCTATACTGGGGTGTAATATTGTATAGTGGGGTGTAATATAGGATACTGTGTTATAATGGGGTGTAATATAGTATAGTGTAAAGGTGGCCATACACTTATAGATTTGCAGCAGATTTCGACCATCAGATAGATTTCTGTCAAATGCCTGTCAAGTCGGAATCTGACAGGAATCTATCTGATGTGTGCCACACACTAGGGACAGATTTCCAACAGATTGCAAAATGAAATCTATTGGAAATCGGTCTAAATGCATTATTGGACCATTAGATCCAATGCAACTCTATCGGCCATCGATCTGCTGGCAGCAGCAAATCGACCTAGATATTCCATCCTGTCAAATCGACTGAAATCGTCTGCAAATCGATTGATTGATATCTGATCGATTTGGTCGATTGGTCAATCAACAGCTGAAATCGACCAGTCTATGGGCCCCTTAAGTCTGTACATTTCAGTGTATTTTAGTGGGGTGTAATATAGTATAGTGGAGTGTAATATAGGGTGCTGTTATACTGAGGCAGGGCTGTGGAGTCGGTCCAAAAATCCACCGACTCAGACTCCTCAGTTTAGGATTCCGATTCCACCGACTCCTCGACTCCTCCTCCTCTAATTTGCATATTGCAATTTTGTTGATTAAAAGTATGTAACATGAAATTAGTCTCTTAACTGCCAACGCTTAGGAATTTTACAAGACAACTGAAGTGAGAAGGATATGTAGACTACTATATTTATTCCCTTTAGACTAAAACTAGTCCTTGGTAAGAGTACTTGTAAAAGGTACAAACCGGAACAAAGAACATCTATCAGGCCCTAGGCAATGTAAGTGTGGGTACATGTAAGAATGATGTGCAGGTGCTCTGAAGGGGAATAAGGGAATTCTTCCTATATTACACTTCATGTACAATCTGAACAAGGTTTATGGGTGACAGACAACACCTCTGTGTTCAATGTGCACAGCATTCTCAGTGGATTCCCTGCAGCTCTGTGGGGAGAGCATATGTAGAGTATAGTACTACTGTGTAACAAAGTAAACCTGAGACAGATGAAATTAAAGTTTTATACAGACCTGGGGCTTCCTCCAGCCGCCTCCCTCGTTGTCCTCCACCACCTGGATCTTCTGGTATGAGTCCAGGTACTTGAGCCAGTCGGGCGTAGTGCGTATGCACACACTCCGCCGTCAGGAGCATACTACACCTGTGCAGCACTATTGCGCAGGTGCAGAATGTTCCTGGCTGTGGGAGCGGCATGCGGCCGGACAGCGCTGACTGGCTGAATTACCAGGACTCATAGCAGAAGATCCGGGTGGTGGAGGACAGCGAGGGACTGATTAGCCTGAAGGGGGCTGGAGGAAGCCCCAGGTATGTATAAAACTTTACTTTTCATCCGCATCAGGTACCCTTTAATTTGTAGTCACCAAGCCAAATTTTAACAACGTATCAAATTATTTGATTTCATCAGCAAAGGCAGTGCATACATTTGCATAAATCAGCATCAATGCAGAATTATTTCCATCTCATTGACCATCTCTATTAGTGACACAGCTACACATCAGGCTTTATTCTTACAGCATAGATGTTATTTAGTATATATAAGAGATTCCTGTGTACACATCATATATACAGTCACAATCAGATCTGTATATCTGACCTTAAAAATACGGGGACTGCTTTATTAAAGCAGCACAAGTAACTATTACTGTATATATACATTATTTTAATGACTATTATCTGAGAAATAGAACAATTTATCATATTTTCTATTTTAATTACAGTTACAAATTCAGTAGGAGTCGGAGTCGGTGCATTTTTTTCCGACTCCAGGCACCCAAAATTGCCCGACTCCACGACTCCGACTCCACAGCCCTGTACTGAGGTGTAATATAGTATAGTGTAAGTCTGTAGATTGCAGTGCATTATAGTGGGTGTGTTATAGTGTGATGTGCTATAGTGTGGTGTATTATATACTGGGGTTTAATAAAGTATAGTGGGGTGTAATACTATATGGTGTGTAATATAGGGTGCTGTTATACTGGGGTGTAATATGGTATAGTGTAAGACTGTATATTTCAGAGTATTCTAGTGAGGTGTGTTATAGTGGGGTGTAATATAGGGTGCTGTTATACTGGGGTGTAATATAGTATAAGTCTGTATATTGTAGTGTAATATAGTGAGGTGTAATACTGTATGGCGGGGTGTAATATTGGGAGGGGGCCTGACACAGAGGCAGAGTCAGCCACATGGGGGAAGGGAGGGGGCCTTACACAGAGGCAGAGTCAGCCACATGGGGGAAGGGAGGGGGCCTGACACAGAGGCAGAGTAAGCCACATGGGTGAAGGGAGGGGCCTTACACAGAGGCAGAGTCAGCCACATGAGGGGAGGGAGGGGGCCTGACACAGGCAGAGTCAGCCACATGGGGGAAGGAAGGGGGGCCTGACACAGAGGCAGAGTCAGACACATGGGGGAAGGGGGGGGGGGGGCCTGACACAGAGGCAGAGTCAGCCACATGGGGAAAGGGAGGGGGCCTGACACAGAGGCAGAGTCAGCCACATGGGGAAAGGGAGGGGGCCTGACACAGAGGCAGAGTCAGCCACATGGGGAAAGGGAGGGGGCCTGACACAGAGGCAGAGTCAGCCACATGGGGAAAGGGAGGGGGCCTGACACAGAGGCAGAGTCAGCCACATGGGGGAAGGGAGGGGCCTGACACAGAGGCAGAGTCAGCCACATGGGGGAAGGGAGGGGGCCTGACACAGAGGCAGAGTCAGCCACACAGTGGAGCAACCACTGTAGAGGGATGTAAGTGATACCGCAAGACACGGAAGGGGTGGAAGAAACAGCCACCCAAATTTTCTTGTTTTTGTGGGGGAGGGGGTTCTGTAGGAACTGTGAAAGGGAT